>NW_008710662.1:4621062-4642184 GCF_000327385.1 Lottia gigantea
TGTCTTATCAGATTTGACCTACCTAATCAAACGTTTAGATTTGGCCTTCTTAATCAGATTTGACCCACCTAATCATATTTGACCTACCTAATCAGATTTGACCTACCTAATCAAACGTTTAGATATGATCTTCTAAATATGATCTTCTTAATCAAACGTTTAGATTTGACCGTCTTAATCAGATTTGACCGTCTTAATCAAAGGTTTAGATATGACCGTCTTAATCAAAGGTTTAGATATGATCGTCTTAATCAAACGTTTAGATATGATCTTCCTAATCAAACGTTTAGATATGATCTTCCTAATCAAACGTTTAGTTATGATCTTCTAAATATGACCTTCTTAATCTACTTTTAGATATGATCTTTTTAATCTACGTTTAGATTTGACCGTCTTAATCAGATTTGGTCTTCTGAATCAAACGTTAAGATTTGGCCTTCTTAATCAAACGTTTAGAAATGACCTTCCTATCAAACGTTTAGATTGGACCTTCCTAATCAAACGTTTAGATATGATCTTCTAGTTATGATCTTCTTATTCAAACGTTTAGATATGATCTTCGTAATCAAACGTTTAGATTTGACCGCCTTAATCAGATTTGACCTACCTAATCAAACGTTTAGAGTTGGCCTTCTTAATCAAACGTTAAGATATGACCTTCCTAATCAAACGTTTAGATATGATCTTCTAGATATGACCTTCTTAATCAAACGTTTAGATTTGACCGTCTTAATCAGATTTGACCGTCCTGATCAAACATTTAGATATGACCTTCTTAATCAAACGTTTAGATATGACCGTCTTAATCAGATTTGGTCTTCTGAATCAAACGTTTAGATATGACCTTCTTAATCAAACGTTTAGATATGACCTTCTTAATCAAACGTTTACTTAGGACCTTCTTAATCAAACGTTTAGATTTGACCTTCTTAATCAAACGTTTAGATTGGACCTTCTTAATCAAACGTTTAGATTTGGCCGTCTTAATCAGATTTGACCGTCCTGATTAAACAGTTAGATATGACCTTCTTAATCAAACGTTTAGATATGACCGTCTTAATCAGATTTGGTCTTCTGAATCAAACGTTTAGATATGACCTTCTTAATCAAACGTTTAGATATGACCTTCTTAATCAAACGTTTAGATATGACCGTCTTAATCAGATTTGGCCTTCTGAATCAAACGTTTAGATATGACCGTCTTAATCAAACGTTTAGATTTGACCGTCTTAATCAAACGTTTAGATTTGATCTTCTTAATCAAACGTTTAGATTTGATTTTCTTAATCAAACGTTTAGATTTGATTTTCTTAATCAAACGTTTAGATTTGACCGTCTTAATCAGATTTGACCGTCTTAATCAAACGTTTAGATAATATGATCTTCCTAATCAAACGTTTAGATTTGATTTTCTTAATCAAACGTTTTGATTTGATTTTCTTAATCAAACGTTTAGATTTGATTTTCTTAATCAAACGTTTAGGTATGACCTTCCTAATCAAACGTTTAGATATGACCTTCTTAATCAAACGTTTAGATATGATCATCTTAATCGAACCTTTAGATTTGACCGTCTAAATCAAACGTTTAGATTTGGCCTTCTTAATCAAACGTTTAGATATGACCTTCCTAATCAAACTTTTAGATATGATCTTCTTAATCAAACGTTTAGATTTGACCGTCTTAATCAGATTTGACCGTCCTGATCAAACGTTTAGATATAACCTTCTGAATCAAACGTTTAGGCATGACCGTCTTAATCAAATGTTTAGATTTGACCTTCTTAATCAAACGTTTGGATGATTAAATTCTTAATATCAGAAATTCTAATAGCCAGATTTAAAGTTGAACTCTGATGATAATGAAGCTGTAGTGATAGTGACAAAACGTATAGTTCTGTTCTCACATGACAAAAATTAAACTAAATAATAAAAATATCAATTGCACATTTCATGATCAAAGATCACAAATCCATTTCATACGATTTAACATTAAAGTTCAATTTGTTCGATCAGAATAATCATAATTTTTACAGCATTTTCTGTTGATTTGAACAAGGAACAAGTTGTCTTTCAGACAATTATTTCAGATGAAGACATCAGGTGGAATTCAGCCTGTCGTCTATTCGTAACACGACAAGGAAATGACCCAAGTGATCGTATTTTCATGATGATAGGTCTACAGTTAGCTATTACAGACATCATTAATACTTACCTCAATTCCATTTTGATGATGTCTGGTTAAAGTGTGTCTGGCGCAAGATTGTGAAGAATCTCTATAAATATTTGGTCTCCATACAACTGTAGCAAATTTAGAAATAAGTTTTTGTTTGAATAATTTTGTGGTTAAAGTATATAAAAGTGGATTTAATGCGCTATTGACTGGTAATATAAACACCACAACCCACGCATACAGATCTCCTGATATCTTGACTCCTGAAACAGACAAAAATTGAATTAAAAAAAAACAATTGAACATCTAGTATTAACCTGTTTCTAGCAGACGTTAAATAACATGTCACAACAAGTCAACAATAACAGCAGGGTGTATTCTTCAGTCTGCAATATTAAGTTTTTTATAGCCTGCAAATGACATCCTGGGCTTTAAATGAATAACAGAGGTGAGATACAAACTATTATGGTGTTAATACGACATTCGTACCAAGAAAAAAATGGCTCTTTAAGTTTTTATTATTATTGAAAAAGTACATATCCCTGGCTTCGCTGTTGATTATGTCAGAAATCTTCATTGTTAGACCATGGCCGTATTTTCTTAATAAAGGTCTTTCCATCAAATGACACCACAACCAGACAATATGTTCAGCAGTGTTTATATTCACTGCAGTTCACACTAAGGTTACAGAGAACCTACTTAGTTATTGTTAAATTCGTCAGACGTGACAGAACTTACCTGAAAGTGCTACAACTTTAATAATAATTATAGGTATCCAACATATAAAGTCTGTGATCACAATAAATGAAAATCTTTTCACTAAACATCTTTCACGACTCTCTCTTGTTGTCCTTAAAGGTACTTCAGTGTGTTTTATAGACACAAACATAGCAAGATATGCATAGGATATAAATAGAAACGATGCTAAATTCATTCCAATGAACAGAAATGACGAGTATTCCCAGCCATTAGCTCTTGGGTCGTGAAGATGTAAAGGTATACACACACCGTTATTACGATAAAAAGTGGTTCCAAAATATGGTATACCAATTACAGGTATCACTGCAAACAATATACACATTAACCACGTAAATCCCATTACACAATAGGCTACCTTTAATCCTCTTTTCCTTAATGATAGTGGATACATGATACATATGTATCTATCTAGTGTTATTACAGTTAGTGTTAACACTGACACTTCACTGCTAACTGTACTTATAATTCCAGAAAGATCGCAAGTCCAGCTATTCCTCCATTCTTCATCATGAAGAACATAATTTCCCCGATACATTTTATCCCTGGTACCGATCATCAACAAATAAACACCCATGATCATATCAGCAAAGGATAAGTTTTTAATGAAAAATGAATGGATTTGGTTGTCTTCTTTTAAAAGAAAACGACCCAAGAGAACAATGATATTTCCAGCACAGGCAAGAACAGCTACAACCCATACACTTATCCTTAATACAATATTCTCTAAAAGGTTTTCTTGACTCGATATACCATCACCACGTGGTTCACACGATATCACATCAGATACATAGGCACAGAAGTGGATTTTATCAAAATATCTGAAAAAGTACAAAAATATAATACATTGCCTCATAGAGATTGTAAAGAGGTTCTCTAAAAAAAATTATGTGTATCTGGGACACTGATAGCATCAACTTGCACCATTCAAATTTTCAGTCAGTAGTTGGTGCAGTGCCACAAAAATAGGTATTTGATGACGTCAGTAATCTCAAAATATGCTTTATCACATTCGATTTGTGACGTCATCAAACACTTAGTTTAAGTAGATTGCAGCAATATCATAGCTGAAAAAACTTAACACTGTTTTTTTATTATTGAAAAAGCAAATCAATTACAACAAATTGATGGCATCAAGAAACAAATGGAGTCTTCATTGTCATCATATTTCCAATATTATTATTATTAGTTTTTGCTCCTAATGACAGGATTCCCTAAGTAACAATTCATTAAACACAATTTGTCAATTTCTATTACTTAAAGGGATATAAAACTGAAGTCAAGAGCATGCATTTTTACCAACCATGCGTTAGCCTCAGAAACGGGTATTTTTAGCAAAACCAATCAATAATAGTGTTCACAGATCACTATCGTAATTTGAGCATTCAAATCCACGTGTGTCTAGAATTATTCGCGTTTGAATGTTAAAATGACGACTCTGTGATTCATAGAAAGGGCATATATATAGAAATAGGAGAAGAAATTCATAGTTTAAGATTTTTTTGAAGGAATATTTTGATTTTCCTACATTTCTAGTACTTCTGAAGACTATTTACAGATATTCAAGACTGAAATCAATCTCTCAAAATGGCGCATCCGCCCCTTTAAAATGATTAGAACGAGCCGCAGGTGTTGATAAAGACCTCTTACTGTCTTATTAAAGATTAAAAAACATATTACAATACATTTATAGCTGTATATAAGAAAAATAAAAATGTTGAAATAAACTTCCACCAGATCATTTTAAACGACGAAATAGAATCTTAACTCACAAAGGTTAAAAGGTAAAAGGTTTCAGTATGATCTGTATTATACACGTAATAACGTGTTCATGTTCAGCTGACAGAAATTAAAAATAATGTAGGTGACATTAATTATTTGTATATCCTGCTCTATAAATAGACACAAACAATTTTCACAAATATATTTTACAATTTACTCCAGTTTCGAATATCAAATCAATACTATTACTCTATTACCTATTTTAGAAAATTGAACTATGCCCAACTAATGGGTTTGTGAAAAAGCACAAAAAGAAATGACAGTAATTATACGTTTGTACGTTTATGAGGTTACATCGCCAACATTAAGGAATCATGCTTTAAATAAAGAGACAACAAACGCGCTTGAATATATTTTTAGACCATAAAAGTCAGACAGTAGTTTGAAATATTGCAAATAGAAACCCATGTTGTTTCCCGTACAAAAAAACTCTCTTTAAACAATTCTTAAAGCTTTAACCCTGTGGGGGTCTAACTGTAATAAGTTTGACATCAATACCTATATTGATTGTATTCGAGAAGTAATCGACTGGTATCGTCATGTCAGTCACGAATCCATGGAGAGGGGTATAATGACTAAACAATATACCAATTAAAATAGTAATTTATGGTTATTTTGTTCCCCAATGATTGAAAGTAATACTTACACATTCTTTAAGGTAGTTAATAAACTAAATGTTTCTTGAGGAACGGTAGAAAATGGGTTTTCTTTCAAATTGCTGAAAAATAATTATAAAGACATGTATAGGCTATCTTTCCTGATGGAAATTTCCATTCACTGATCATCCGAAAATGAAGATAATGACCCTAGGGTAGTGGTTGTTCAAAATCACTTCAGATATCTTTTTTTCAGTCTGTAGAATTCGATATATAAAATATCGTCTTGGTATCAAGTGAGTGCTCATATAAAGTATCTGACAAGAGTTCGGCTCTTATGGTACTTGATACAACCGCCAGATATGGTAAGCTAATTAGAAGATTCTACATATTTTTTAGTATACAGTCATGTACTTACAGAGATCGAATACTCAAGAGTGGGTTAAAAACTGTTTCTTCAATACTCAAAATATTATTATTGGTTAGAACACTGAAAAAAAAGAAAATGAAGATGTGGATATTATATAACAATTTGAAGATGGCTAATAACATTTTGCGTATCGTGTAAAGACCGCGATCACATTCCAATAAACCTTATCATTGAAACGCCCATAAATTCAATTCAAGTTTAATTTCAAGGTTTCTTGATTTTGAAGGAATAATAGTTGTTCTGATTACAGAATGCCTATTATTTCATCAGAAATTATGGTCAGGAAGCTTGAATTACGAAAAGGAAATGCTGTATATAGACTTCAGAATGAGACGCCCCTAAAAATCGAACATGGATCTCTGCAGCTACAGAGAAATATGCCAGACACAATGCAATGACAGTTTTCTGTAGTAAGAATTGTAGTATGCCCCAGTTATATTTTGTATTTTATTGACATATACACATTATATTAAATCAGTTTTCTATTCTTCATTTTAAAATATTCATTGTTTAATGCAGAAAAAAAGGAAAATGTCAAGGCTATTTTCCAAGAAGTGTTTATTCACAACAATTGCATTTTATATAAAAACTGTGTGAAACAATTTTAAATCTACTTAAAGAACAACTTCAGTCTCACACATTTCCTGGAGCTTGACATCCAGAAGAACTTTAAAACTTACACCAAAGTGTCAAGAACATACATCAATAACGGTTGGAATAAAACAGAATTAATTTAATCTGATACTTTTAAATCAAAATGATAAATATATATTTTGGTGTTTGGAAATAAAGAGTCTTGAAGATGACGATATATTCATAGGTCTGGTCATTTTTGCTGTGTTCTTTCTCTCTTCATTTCTTATTTTTAATCTTTCCAATGTTTTTATTTACGCAAATCGCATTAATACAGATCAAATGTGTATTTATAAAGCTAGGCGCCTACAACCATTTGCCTACAATACACATTTATTTTAGCGATTTGCCAAAGTGCTGACCCAATTCGATCAAGTCGTGGCTCACAGTGCCTTGGTGCGCTTTGTCAGAGATTCAAGATGGTAGACAACAGTGGTATCAAGTAAGGAAATTTCAAAAACTATGCAATGGGTCAACTTGGTGATCAACTTGGTCATTTAATTTAAGGCGATTTGATTTGTATCACATGTTGATATCGATCGGTGAAGCAAGTTTATACGATTTGCTTAAAGGTATACTACCTCTTAGGTTGACCAAAAAAATTTAATTATTAAAACTTAATTAACTCTTCTAATTGTATAATACTTGAAAGAATGTATTTACAATTACAATTAACAAACAATATTCAATAATTTCTATATAAGGTTTAATTGACTTCAGAATTTATGTGTCAACATATAACTCGTGTGTGGAAATCATGGTTACTTGTGTTCCAACTTTCATTTCAAAATAACAATTTCAGCACCTCGTCCAGCCTTTTTCTCATATTTGAGAATTAATTATTTTCAAGGCACGTGTAAGTGTGAATCAATTAAGTTTTTAACAGCGAAAATATTTCTTTATGTCATTATATAAATAATTTTAGATTAAATTATCGCCTAATCTAATTTTAATCACATTGTAATTACCAAAAGCCGTTCTTCAAAACTGATGAAGGTTACTTCATCTGAGATATCACGAATATAAAAGATAGCTTGACAGGTATGTTATATACGTCCACTATCACTTATATAACGTAAGTCAATCACTAGTATGAACTATTCAACCATCAGTAATGCACTTCTATTGAACTTTTTGGGACGATACCAAACAATATTACCAAGTTTTGTCAAAATTCTGCTTTTAAGTGTTTACAAAGTAAAGGTTTTCAAGAAGAGGTAAATACTTTTATAATATTTTCAATCCATGGGTGATAATAAGCAATTTCAACAAGTTTCGTAAAAATACGTGTAGAATTGTGCCTTGTATAGAGTGTTCAAAATTAACCGCGGGCAATAACTCATACTAAATATTTTTCAATTTTTCTGATTTTCAATAGTGTTGATCCTTGGGCGATTACAAACACTCACGCCAAGTTTCCACAAATTCTATAAAGTTGTGCTTTCTATAGAATACTAGCACGGACATAGATGACGCCAATATAGCCCCCCCCCCCCCCCCCATTTCATGTGGGCGTAGAAAACGTATATACTAGTACACATTATTAAACTTACTGAGTTTTGTCAAATTTTAATGACGGGTAGGGACGAAATAACACGTCAGTATTAAGTTAACTATTAACCAGTTAACTATTAACTGAGCTAAAATAATTTTTCTCCGGCCGATCACTTGATTTATTATAGATCAGAGAGGACCCTTCTTTAACTGGCAACATGATTTTAGTTACCTGATGATGTCAAACCAATGTTTCAAGAATATAACAACTGCTTATAGTAGAAAATTCAATGGTCAAGTCAAAGCTTACATCAGATATTTCTTGATCATTTGAAATTTGTGTTTCCAGTATATTAATAACGAGTAAATAAATACAAAAAGGTAGTCAAATCTTTAATTAGAAACTTGACAACTTAGAAGACAATAGTTCAATCCCAATGAAAGATTGTGTAAGATTAGAACCGTAATAGCAGTAAAAGTAATATGTTGCTAAATGACTAGGTCACATTATAAGAACTTAAAAGACGACATTATGTCTGAAGTGAAAACAAGGCCATATTTAGCCAAACTTTGACTGGAACGCTGATTACACGATAAATCGTTTTCATAAACTGAACGAACAGTTTTTTAGAATCAAATACTGAGACTAAATCATATGAAAGACAAAAAATCGATACAGAATAGCATCAATTGATGTGTATGATCAAATGATCCCATTTCATCATATTATATAATTAAAACATGTGGATATAATTTACTTACAGAGTAGTCAGATTACTTAATCCATCAAATATTCCAGAACTAAGATATTGTAGATTATTGTGCGATAAACTCCTGTAATTATCAAACAAATCTTTAAAATTCAGAATCATTCATTAACAATATTTTACCGTTTCCTCGTGTTTTAAAGACATATACATATTTCCAATACCACATTTGCTGAATTTATCTACCCGTAACATTTGAACAAACCATTGAAATTCCATGGATGTTCACTTCCACATTCCCAAAGTCAATAATGATGACGTTGATAATATGCACTCGAGTATATTGACGTAACAATAGTATACATTTTTAGGGTACGTTCTTTTGAATTGCAAAAGTACAGGATATACCATTTTAATATGAGATACAAAAGGATCATAAATGTAGCTGAAATTGAGTTTAATCAAGTAAATATCAAGACGATATCAAGAAACTTTAAACAAGTTAGCTTTCACCATAAGATTCATTTTCAGATGGGAAGTTAGATCTGAGGATCGTGAGAGGTCAAATTCAAAATGGCCACCAGTCCGCAACCAAATAGTCCAGATAACCGTTTAAGATGTCATTTCCAACTAAATTGGAGATGCCAATTCATTCGGTAATAGCCTACTTTAGAGATGGTTATAACTCTGCAATTAGGTTAAGGTCAATGTCAAATTAGGTCAAACAATGATTAAAAAATAACAACCTCTGCCTGTATTTTGACATCTAAAAAAAAACAAATAAAAAAGATTAAGATACCACCACTTTGACTATCATAGAGCTGCTTAACAGCCGATTTTGTGGTTGCGCACGAGTTTCTTGTAAAGTTTGTAACAATGCGAATCCATTGGACGCCCTGCAGGCACACTACATCTACCAAACTAAAGCCCTGGAACACACAATCCGCAACATATGACGCGAGTTGTAACAGCTTGTCATGAAGACACACATTTCCAGATTAAACAGTTTGTCAACCAGCCCTCTTGATCATATTGGGACATGTGGTGGTTGTGTCCAATGTCCGTAAAACTGACAAGTTCCTGGTGTCCTTAGTATGAGAAGTGCAAAAAGCAGTCTGTTTTTTAATCTGGTGGTGTAAATTCCAATTGATTGTCAATGGCAATCATGCGTCCTCAACTTCAATGGCCCACCTCCACAGAACAAAAAAATGGGAAAACGTTTTGTAAACATTTTTTAGTCAGTTTTTACTTTAATGCCAAACCCTGACCATCTCAAAAGTATTACCGAAAGAATTGGCATCTCCATTTTAGTTGCGGACTACTGGCCATTTTGGATTCGACCTCTCACTGTTCTCCGAGGTCAAAGCTGATTTCCCTCAACCTCTGAAGATCAATCTTATTATGAAAACTAACTATGCTAGAAGTTTCATGCTTTTCTCAAAAAGTGCACAGTTATCATTATATGAAAGCTTATCCATTGTACTTTTTAACGGTGCGTGCATTCTTAAACAGACAATTAAATTGTAAATTCCATTAGAAATCTTCTAGGAATTATGATATTTTGATACGGAACTTGATTAACAATCTCATTTTCACCCTTGGAAGTTACTTTGCGAAGTCTAGCATAGGTCTGCAACAGAAATGGTTTCAATAAAAGTAAAAAAAGTGAGCAGACGTCGTGTTCGGTTATGAATTAACAGGCTTTTTAGACATGGTATGGTGGATTTTCTAAATGACGTTAAATGAAGTTGAAAATGTCATCAACCCACATGATCATTTACAACTTCTTTGAAGGCGTCGGCTTCATTCGCGGCTGGGTAGGTTTATACAGTGACAGACATGAAAAGCAAGTAATCCTGCTCAGGGAATAAAATCGAAAATCTAACTGTATTTAATGTCAGTGATTGGCAATGTTTAATATTATTAAAATGACTTCTGTCAAACTTCGAGAGGGAAGGTCTAAGAGAAATATGATACTTCGTGTGATCTTTGACCATATCACTATAAATGTATATATGAATTATTATAGAAATGGATTTCAGGTCCCACGTGTATTTTGAAATTTGTTCAGTAAGCGATATAGAAATGAAACTATGTGTAATATAACATGGAACTTACAATTGGACGAGATTTGATAAATTGGTGAATGAGCCTGGTTCAATATAATCTATACTATTTTCCTGTAAATATCTAAAAATAGAAAAATATCGAATGTCAATTCATATCCAATCTTTCTTTATTAATCCCATAAATTACTACAGGATACTCAGAACGAGTCTTAATCAAAACGTCTGTCAGACGAGAAGTTTATACATTTTTCTTTTGGCGATGAATTTCATATCTGAACTGCCTTCGTGAATTGAACAACTATGTTTTAAACAGAAAAATTCCTGATTGACGTCAATTGATTTCAAAATATAATAAAATGTTAGGTTGCAAGGGGGAATGACCGACAAAATGGATCTTTTGAAAATCCAAAATAGTCAATCAGACTTCATATTTTCACTAATATTTACTTTTAAAATATAACTAGCTAACCTAAAAAATATAGACTGACTAATGATTTCTATTTCTCCTCTAAATATTTAATCATTGGTCTTCATTTTAGTTTGAATTAAAGTAATAGACTTAAAGGGATTGTAAAGAGGCTTTCTAAACTTTTTAGGTGTATTGGGAACACTGTTAGTATCGATTTTCACCATTCCAACTTTCAATCAGACGGCTCTTGTTCGTGACGTCATTAAACGCCTAGTTTTAGTGGAATTGCAGGAACCACAGACGTCTGATTGAAAATTGGAGTGGTGATGCTATCAATGTCCCCGATACATATGAAATGTTTAGAAAATCTCTATATAATCCCTCTAATACTCACAGCATGGCAAGACTTGGGGTTTGATTGAAATAATATTTTCTAATAGACAACAGTTTATTAGCTGAAAGGTCTCTGCAATAAAAATTAAATGATTTGGAGGAGGGGTGGGGGGTAAATCTTCACGTGGGTTGAAATGACAGATATGAAAAAAATCATGTGTTCAAACGAGTCTATCGTCACAGAGTGTCTTTGAACAATATATCATGTAGAGAACAGTCTGTGATGTTAATGGCAATCAGATTTGATGATTGATAAAACATATGTTTTTGGAAATATGCCGTAAAGAAAAATCTAAATGAAAGATTCCTTTAACTATATCAATTACTGTCAACGATTTGTTTTTTGACAATTTCAAAATGTCAACATTGTCCATGGAGTTCAAAGCTTAAGCTTTACTCTTTTAACTTTCCTCTATAAATCTAAATAGGAAAAATCCATAAGGCATAATATAAAAGTGTATCAGGGTGCACAAAACCGGAAGAAAACGTTTTAATTGCCTACTTACAAAAACGATAATTTTTTAGTCCATTTAAATACTTCCGCCTCAACATGCTTAATATTATTGCTATTTAAAAACCTAAAATATAGCAGAGATAGAAATAAGGATCTGTTTATGGAAACAAATTACTGAAAATAAAAGACAGCTGAATTAATAAAAATCTTCAAACCAATTACCTGTTATATCAACTTCTTACAACATATCATCTATTTTTAAACACACAAGTGAAAGTATGCCAACAATTTTCGGCTGATGGTAAACGTCATTCAACGTATAAAGACGTTCGTTAACCTCTGAATTTCGCAATGTATGCCATCATTTGTTTGACTTATAAATTAACATATCTCACACAGTCAATGTCAAAACTGTATTATGATATATATATATATATTTGTAGAGTTTCACATTTCTATAGACTAATCAGCATTGGAGCCAAAGATATCTGATTCATTTCTTACAGTTTGCATGGATATAGAATGATATGAATGATAATTTAAACCATGTCATGCACACTGCATTAAAAATGAACAGCGCTATTGACACTACAGCTAGATCGATCAATCCAAAGCTATCTTAGTTGTCAGGTATGGTAGTATAATATGGTATGGTCTACAGTAGTCCGACACCGGCTTCTATTCCAGCCTCTGATAGATATTTCCACACCTAGGAATTTGCGTTTTATTAAACATAATATTAAATTACCTTGACGATGACTTTTAATTAATGTTGGGCATCACCACCGTAACTTTCGTTTTGTTCGTATCGCGTGACTCTGTGAGCCCTGAACTTTTGACTGTGCACGCAGTTTTAAATGACCTATGCGAGATCAGTTTCGTTGAAGAAAAACTTTGATGGAACCGGAGACGTGACATAAATTGTGTATGGAGAAAATGAATAATGGTAGACTAAACTACAACAATATTCATCTTTCAAAATATATTGTTTTGAAGATCCGAGGTTTCTAAACATGTTTAATATCCCCGCTCCAATTAACAGGGCATATTTTTCTGACTCTAAACCAGCCGACATAATATGTCCAAAAAGCTGTCAGAGGTTGGAATAGAGACAGATGTTTCGGTTCAGGTCTATAGCTACATCTGGAGTTATATTGGTCACATCAGAGTTCAGTCATCAGAGTTCCCCAATCCTTTTCATTATTATATGAATAAAATATTGCTTACAAAAAAAATCAGAGCAAAAAAAAAAAAAAAAAAAATCGTGGAAATCAAAACAAAGCTAATAGACTTTCAAGGTCCTTTGAGGGCCGTAACTGGGGTCTTTTTTCTATGGGGCAAAAATCTTGTTGCCTTTAAAGTCAGTTATGTCTGTCATCACAACGCTTTTAGTACACTTTACGGTAACCACCTTAACTGTAGACATCATATATTTATATTTTATTTTTAAAAACAAAATTTATTGTTTGTTAAATTCTGCATGAGGCATTTGCTTCTTTTGCCTTTATGTAGATACGGCCCTGAATAGACAATAATTAGCATATTATCAGAAGACTGAATACATAGTGCGACTATTGTGTAAGACTAGTGCAAGATAGTACTGACACTGTATTGTTCATTAGAGCTTCAAGGTGTGGGTGGATTTTGATAGATCACTCCAGACTAATTAGTGTAGATTCCCGAAAACTACTTGGGTAAGCATTGACTACTATAAACCTAATGTCTCAACATAATCAATCATTAAGTCTTTTATAAGAATCATTGATGTTGCAGTCTTATTTACGGTCCTTTTCTTGGCTAATATAGATCGTCAAAATGTCAATAATGTATTCTGGGATTGAAGGAAATTACAGAAACAGTACAGAGGAAAGAACATTAGAAATTAAATCTGATTATACTTACAGTGTTTTTAATTGATGGAGATTGCGTAAATCTGATTTTTTCAAAGATGAAATTTCATTATCGCTGAGTTGCCTGTAATGACAAGAAAGCAGGTTTTATTATCGTTTTTAGGAAACAGACAAGTTTATTGCACTGTCTTAATGAGAAGCGAGTGGGTCCATAGATTGTGTTAGTTTTAAAGGAAAGATTCCCTTCGAGTTAACTTTAGTGATTTGACGTGGCTAAATTTTAAACGAAAATCGGTTGACCATCTTATGTTCCAATCAAGGTATGCAATATATTTTCTTAAGCCTTACCATAATCTATGGTAAATATTTTGCATGTTCAATGAGAGAATGTCTAATGTAAGTTGTTTCAATCTTTATGAAACATTTAAACATGTTATTGACAAGTCTAGACATTCGAAAGCAATATTGTACTCAATTACTACAAAGAGTCTCTTAAAGACTTTACTAGTCCAATAACGGATGATATTTTCTTTTCACCAATGATGGTTCAATGGTATATGAGATATCCTAGCGAAACAAAACAGAGAATAAACTTAACAGAATATCAGCCCAAGATTCCATTTTAAGTCTACGTCTTTCCCCTTGATGGTCGTGGCCTTCCACGAATTGAGTAGAGCATCGCGTCCAATTGAAAATAAAATGCCACGATATACAACTATAAAGTTAAAAATAAAGTTTTAATGTCTTTAGTGGCGCAGTTCTTTTAAAGTGTCGTATCATTAGAGAATGCAGTGTCTAATGATTTATTGATTCAATCTATAAAACTTCCTTTGTTAAAACATAAAAAAAGATGTAATGTTATATGTTTCACCTTTGAATTGAAATGACGCATGTTTCTTGACAAAAATATAAATGTTTTAATAAACAATCAGTGTGAGCTCTTGGCTTGGAAACATACTCTAGCTTTGAAATTAATTAAAGTGCCAGAATTGGTATGTCATAGAAATGCAATATATTTCAACTGAAATTGATATCTGTTGCCAGAAAGAGAAAATAATTTCGTAATCCAAAATTAAAGTGAGTCTAATTACGGACATCAGGTTTCATACAATGAAACGGTATATGAAAGGCATTGAGGCCTCTACATCTAAACGAAGTTTGTGTACGAATTTGAGAATCTGTTACTGGATAGAAATTTCGATTTGACGTTTTAAAGACGGAAATATACAAAATGGCTATCTGAAGGTATAACTTTATGACTCTAAAAGCACCTAGTGTATTCTGATATGTCACTCGATTCAGTCTACCCTAACACATTTAAGAAGGCTTATCTAGTTTCGGAGACTGCGATAGTCTTTTGATGTGCAGTTGGTGGTAGTTTTTATATCCGGGCATCTTCAAAATGTCTAGGTATTACGAACTTATACCTTGATTGTAATAGCCACCTTCCTTGTGTCATCGAGGTTTGTAAATGCAGCAATGAACTGTACGCTACCAATTACAGCCTAAACCACGATGTTTACAGTCGTTCTGTCAAGGGCTCTGATGGACTGTTTTTGCTGGCGTACAATCCAATCAAATCACCACATTCTGTCATGCAACTATGTGGCTATTGCAGTCAATGTATAAGTTCGTAATTGAAATAGAATAGTGCAAATAAATGTTCCCGATGAGCATTAAAAGGTCAGAATGACTTGAGGGGACATGCACTGAAGAAACAAAGACTTTGTACGCTATCCAATTCCATTTTATAGACATTAATCAATATAATTCGTATTGAAATAAATATCAAAAGATTGGATTGGAATAATGAAATGATGTGTTTGCTTTGTGTTCAAGAGGTCGATGCGTCCATCATTGTATTAAATGGACAGATAACACTTCTTTGTGCAAGTTTTATTTTATAGGTAAACTAGAACTGGCACAGAAAATTCTTACACTTTGTAAAATGAAACTGAGATGAGATGGGGGAGATACGATGGAAAAGCCATGATACCCATCGTAGTAACGCCATCTCATAATAATCGAGTAAGTGATTTTAGCTCAATTTTGACCTTAACCTGAGACATGATAAGGATGACGAATGCCAATGTTCAGTGGCGGAGCCAAAGAGGCTCGCAAGTTTTTCGGGCAAGAATCTCATAACAATCTCAGCTATTTCGTTGCCCCCCCCCCCCCCCCCCCCCCCCAACATCAATATAATATATTATGTGGTCAAATAAAACTTACAATTCCTCTATTTGGTTCCATTTTGAGAAAATTTTTCCCGGAAAACTATTCAATCTATTCTTCGTGAGAAACCTAAATAATGGAAAAGTATATACAGTCAAGTAACCTAATTTCGTGCTAACCTATTTTTCGTGCATTTCCGGAAATGATTAATAAGTTACACGTGCGACCTCGCGTGACCTCCGCATATGCTTGTTTTGATAAGCGTGGATTTTCTGTATATTATCAACTAGTAGAATGAATTCGGTAGTTTCAAGCAAGGTAATATGTATTAATGTATACTTTGACAAATACAAAATGGCGGATTTCAGTTATTACCAAACGTCACCGTTTTTTATTGGACGAATTTCCCTATAATCCCAAGCGGTAATCGGAATTCCAAGTGTCGTCTGCTAGAATGTAGTCCAACGAATAAAGTCACGTGATCAACTAGCGGATTCCGTGTCAGCGGATATTTTTTATGGAACACAAAGTGGGCCATATTCTTATGTTGTTTCAGTGACTTTTAGCAATAAATCACGCTAAGTATCTTATTTCGTTATTTTTTTTGTTAAAATCGTGGTTCTTTAAAGGAATTGTCACTAGTTATAATGAATTGATATTAAAGATAAATACTAAGAGAAGTTTTTTTACCACCCGGTATCCATACAACGTGTTTTTCTCGACTTATTTATAGAACAAACACGAAAATAGGTGACGCATTCTGCCGCCGTTGCAGAGTTGGTTGCTCATGAAATATGGATCAAAGTGAGGGATTAATAGAAAATCGAAACAAACCAATTTTAATTATTTTGTAGAATATCTGAGGAAACATCTAGGACATAAAAAAAATGCGTTTTTTTAACTTTGACGAAATTCGGTGTTGAATCCTTATATGCACGAAAATAGATTACACCACTGTACTGACTTATGAAAGATAATTTTTAAATTTTAAATTTAACATTGTCTGTGTGAAAAAAGCCACAACTGTAATGAGTGTGAAAAAAAAAGTTGGCAGTTTGGTCAATTAACATGCATTATTTACTTTAAGAGATATTGCGAAATATGTAAATGAACATGGTGGATTTCATTCTCAGCATTGAGTTTTCAAATTACTCAAAGGACACTTTTTGCTAGAAGAAAAATGTGAAGCCATTAATATATTATACCTACACTCTTTTCAATCTCCAATTATAGCGAAATGTATCATCTTCTATCATTTTAACTCGAGATGAAGTCACGTGGCTGGAATTAAAAGTAGATCAAACAGTGACATCACAGCACTGAAACACCAGAACACAGATTGTAGTCGTAAAGCTTATTTTCATCAATTCAAGTTAAAAAGTCAAGTACAAAAGTATTATCGCTGATAGTCATTACATATTACATTCATGAAATGGGTTAATACAATTTCTCTTTTCTAGGGTGAAAAAAGTTGCTGATAATTATATCTAGAAAAATAATATGACATTGTGATTTTTTTTTAAACAATTACCCTTGAAGGCTTATATTATACTTTGCAGTTCTATAATTTGATTTTATTTTCCTCTCCTAGGCCACTATTGTTTAGATTGAATTAAGTTGTAATAAGATAGTATAATCTAAGACGAACAATTACTTTCTGATTTGTATGACTCTCTACATTAATCTGGATACATATATCGGGTGTCCCACAAAAAAAACGATAATACTTTTCATTTCAGGATTATTCCTTTATTATTAAAGCTAATATTTTGAACTCTCAATTATCGAGGTATAAGACATCTTTTCTCGAAAAATTAGCTTCATGGGTTGAAACACTTTGAAATGGAAGCATTTTAAAAAATCCTTGTCAAAAATTTCAATGCCAACCCTCACCAACCTCTCGATTGCAATCAAAAAGATTACTCTCAAGTTGTGAAAGTTTAAATTGGATAAAAAATTTCTTTTTGATACTGGAACTGAAGGAGAGAATTAGGCACTAATGGAATTAAATCAATCTAAACACAATTTTGTCATGGAAAGATCATGGCTGAGCAGTTTGTACTGAAAATGGTGGTCACATAGCCCATTTGTTCTATTAAAATTGAAATTGAATCAAAGTGAAATTACAAAAATACTTCCGGCTTTTAAATTTTAAAGTAATTTATAAAATACTGTCATTTCAAAGTGTTTTAAAGTACGAAGCTAATGTTTTGTAAAAAGAAGCCTAATATATCTATAATTATGAGGTTACAATTTTATGGCTATAGCTGTGATACTTTATGAATAAGCCTGGAGTGAAAAATGTTATCGTTTTGTCTGGACCACCCGATATAACATGAATTATAGTATTTGTGGTCAAAATTCATGATCAAGTCATAAATGGGGGAAGATCGATTCTCTGACTGAAAACAAAATTCAGATAGAATTTAGTGCAATTATACTCATGTAGGCCTACACATTTTATTCCCAATTTGAAGTTATAACCATTTTGTTCGAATATCTGAAACTGGTTAAATTATGTCCAATAAGTGAGCGGGTGGTGAGTAACGACTACAAGCAAACTGGGAATATTGCTAGATTTAGTGTTCTAAGGACACATAAGGCGATGGTCAATTGTCATTAGTTCGTACTCGACTTTTTTTTTCTAGTAAAATGAATCTTTTCCTAAAATCTGCGATCTGCGAAGGATCTGATGAGATGTCTTGAATTGTGAGTTTACCGTGGTACGAATATAAAGCAATACTGGTAGCTGAAATGAATCTACACAGCCCCAATAGAAAGGATAGGTTTTTGTGTTTAATGACAATGACAAGCAAGCATCTTGCTATTTAAAAACATAATTAAATTAAATTCTTGAACTTACATTTCTTTCAAATTAGTCAGATTTTTAAACGCCTTTCTGTGAATCATCTCAAGGTTATTACTTGATAAATCTCTATAAGAAAGCATAGATTTACGGATTAAAACGTGGTAGCTTAGAGTAAAAAACAAATAGCTATATTGTGTCGACGAGAAATTATTATGTTGCAATGACAGCTTTATACTAAACATATGGAATAGATATGGAATGGCATGCAGTATGCAGTGAAAGAAATATTGCCAGGACATAAGACTGTTCTTTTTCGATTTCCAACTGCCGAGTGATTTTTAACGTGATTAACCTGTATAGCACATGAGGCCTTGGTTTATTGTTCCATTCAAACGACTGGACGCTTATTTCATGTTAGCCCCTCTCAACTGCATCACTGACAGCGAAACTGGGTTGAAAAATCCGAAGGTGCCAATCATCTAAAAAGCAAGCAACTCAAACTGAACAATTGCGGCTCCAATATTTGGAATGGGTGTGGTTGAATTATATCATACTCACAGAGCTGTGACTTGGTTTGGAATATCAGGTGGTATTTCATCTAATTCAGCTTCTTCACAGTACAGATTAGTTTGTTTTCTACAGATACATTCCTCTGGTGTATATGGTAATACTGAAAATTTATTATCTTATTATTAGTCATTAATTTTTCATTTTTACGATTATTTGTTTGTCTGATAATGTTTTTTCAAAGCAATTGTATCGGTGATTAGAATTACAATTAAGAGATCTCCAACTTAAAGATCTTATAAGCCCAACAAGATTATCTGTTATTCAAAGATACAACCGATCGAAATCATAATCTGAATCTAAATTGTAGCCATTTAAAGATATATAGTAAAATCTTTCCTCGCTAAGAGTGCAGAGTCGTGGGATTTGCGAAAAATAAAATATTAAATATTTAAGCATTATTTGGATTTACTAGTGGTACTAAACTGTTAGTTTTTGTTATTATCTTTTATTTTTATTTTCTAAAAGAAGAACTATTCATATACTTCCTTCTAACTCCATTGAAATCTTTTATATTACATGTGTAAAAGTTTGTCGTGCATTCGAAATTCAAAATCACATGAACAATCTGATGTTGCTATTATGTCCCATGTTATTCACTCTTTTTTGAAATTTATGGGTGGCAAGCGTTCATCTAGAAGTACGTTTATATGAACATTTCCAGCTGCGTCGACAGGAATAGCGTCAATGTTGACAATGTAAAAGGACAAATGCGCCATTTTGGGGGCTGGTTTGAGTGTAATGTGTAAACAGTCTTCAGAAGTATTAGAAATGTAAGAAAAATCGCAATCGCAAAATTCCTTTAAAATACTTCAAACTAGGAATTTTACTCAGTCTTTTCAATATTTGTCTTTTCTATGTATAACAGAGTATCTTAAAGGGGTATTCCGCTTTTTAGAAAAAGTTTTCAACATCAAAAATTATGCGATTTATATCTAAGTATCTTCTTGATCAAACTGAATTTATTTAATCAAAAACGGAGAGTACTTATTGTTAATAAAGCAGTTTGACCTAGTTTTGGTGTTTGGCATTTTAATGGCTCGTTATATTTGGTTGAAACCTTTCAAATACACAGGAGACATCTTTCTCTACAATTAGGCGTTTATTTTACTCAAATCCGCACAATAGTTATCTAACAACTTAACGAACTTAAAAACCTTCCGTAATGGTTTTAAATAGTTTTTGTGTTTAGAAATTAACTACTTGATCTTTTAATTAAAACTTTTAGTTTAGATACGTTAAAGGGCACATTTATCTTGATTTTTCACAAATTTGAGCAAAAAAAATTCGACCTACATAAAAGCGGAATGTCCGTTTAAAATTATCGTCTTTTTAATATTCAAACGTTGATACTTCTGGACACACAAGGATTTGAAGGCTCAAATTTCGACAGTGAGCTTTGAACACTATTACTGATTCGCTTAAAATTCCCGTTTCTGAGACTAATTTACGATTGGTAAAAAGAATTGCGTAACTGTCCCTTTAATGAATTGCCATTGAACAAAACATTAGTTTGCCAGAGGACTACCATCTTGATCTTTGGTGTATTTCTCTTTCAGAAAAAGGCCTGTGGTACACGGAGCTATAGTTCTTGTCCAACCAAAACGACTAGAAGTTTTTTCCATGTCAGCTCCATCAATCTGTGTGACTCACAATATGATACAGGGTTGAAATTCCGAAATTCCGATTTTATTTAAATGAAGCAATGGTATTTTTTTTTACCAACTGATAGTTTTCGAATGAAACAAACGTGTTATAAAAAGCGAAATAGTACCAAGTTAATTGAAAAATTATACATAATTATATCTGTAAGACCTTAACAAAGATGT
>NW_008710662.1:4642526-4653590 GCF_000327385.1 Lottia gigantea
AAATTACAGATTGGATCCAATCTTTCAATTGTATGATCCGATTCAATATTCGTTCAACAAGAAGAAAGAGGATTACGTAATCATCTCACCATCGGTAGGGACAAAGACCCAAATAAACGACGGAGGAAGAGTTACCTTTGAAATTAATTCGTTGTCCAATTGGTTGCTGCTTTCCGATGCCCATTTCCGATGCGATTTCAAAATCAAAGACGGCGCTCAGAATCGAATTCCACAAACCAACACGACTTTAGAAAACAACTTCTTTCCGTCTTTATTCAGCGAAATGGTTTTGGAAGCTGGTTCAAATCCGATAGAGACCACAAAACACCCCGGCGAGTTTGACACAATGTTGAAAACGGTTCTGTATCCCAAAAACTACGATTCAGTTTCG
Source organism: Lottia gigantea (assembly GCF_000327385.1). Lineage (NCBI taxonomy): Eukaryota > Metazoa > Mollusca > Gastropoda > Lottiidae > Lottia > Lottia gigantea. The sequence goes on from NW_008710662.1 coordinate 4,642,918, forward strand.
GGATGGATTCCCGATGTCGGTGACGGAGAAGTTTTAAAAGAACCGGTAAGAAATCTTGCAAATGATGCCGATTTAGCTAGAGTTAGAGTTGTTGCTAAAAACACACTGGAAAGAGTGACTCGCGGAGTAAATCACGGATTTGAAAAACGAGCGCTTCAATACAACAACTCTGTCGAGAACAACAGATGGGGTAATTACGTAAATTGGAAGTTGTATCCTTTATTTGGTCTCTTGGAACACAGAAAGGTTTCCATAGGTTTACCGTATAAAATTCATTTGCAAAGAGAAATCAACGACAACAAGATATTCTTTGGTGAAAACAACTCTGACGCTAAATTGGAAATAACGAATATCCAACTTTACATACCGGTAATCACTCCTTCCGTAGAAGTGGAAACGAGAATATTCAACTCTTTAACCAAAGACATCGAAATTGCTTTTCTTCGTCGTAACACGGTAGGTAGCATGACTTTAACGGGAGAATCCACCACGTGGCCAATTACCAACACCGTCAAACCAGCGAGATATCTAATGGTCGGTTTCAAAAACCTGCCAGACTCTCAGACAAACAACAACAACATTTTCAGAGTGGCATTGAACCATACTGAAGATCCCATCATTCGCAAAGTTCAAGTCAGATTGAACAACGATAATTATCCCAATCAACCTTTGACAATTGATCCTTCCAAAAAAGATTACAACGAATTGTACAGAAACTATAAAAACATGTGCGAATTGTTTGGAAATACGCCTCAGTTTGAATACACAGATTTTTCACTCAATCATCCAATCTTTTGTTTCGATCTGTCAGCTCATCAAGAAGATCTTTTCAAAACAGGGGTAAACATAAATATTCACATCAATAAAACACAAGGAGGTGTGACCGGCTACTGTTTATTGCTGGAAGAAGCAAAACATTTGATTAAAATATCAGATAGAAGAATGATAAGAATTGAATAAAAAAACACCCTTTAAAAATGAAACCAGAAACTTTAGTTATGAAAATAATAGAAGCTATGGAAACGAATTCGCCGACTCTAATAACTTACAACGGTAAAAAAGTGCATATAACCCAAAAGATTATCGATAAATACAAACATTGCAAAGTCAGAGACGATATAGACTTGGAAAGAATTGATGAGAATTTAACTAAAAAAGGTGGATTTTTACCTTTCTTACCTTTAATCTTTGCTGGTTTAGCTGCAGCCGGTGCAACTGCTGGTGGAGCTGCTGGGATAGCCAAAGCTGTCAACGATAAGAAAGCTGAAGCCGCTGCAAACGCCGAAGCACGTAGACACAATTTGGCAATGGAAAGAGAAGCACGAGGAGGTTCGGGAGTAGGAGATATATTAAGGACGGTTAAAGAATTCGGACAAAGATTTGGCGAAGAAACCAAGAAAACCGTTAAAGAGGGATTAAGCAAATTAATAGATAAAATCGACACTGGAGAAATGAAGGTCAAACACAAGGGCAACGCCATATTTTTTAAAAACATACGTTCTGGCGAGGGAATCTTCCTTTCAAAGTATAAAGGCAACGGAGTGATTTTTGGTACGAAAATGTAATAAATAAAAATGGGCAAAAAATTTAATCATTCAGAAATATTTCCTAGTAACCCAATGCTCATGTGTATTTGCGGTAGTTCAGGTTCTGGGAAAACTCATCTCACTTTTAACATGTTGACAACACCAAACCTTTTAGATTTCGATTCTCTGTATATCTACACAACAACACCAGAGCAATCGTATTATCAATTTCTCAAAGCTTTGGAATATTTACCAAAGAAAGACGTTCAAGACATATTTCAATATTACGAAGAAAACGAAGAAGAAGTGGAAATAAAAGATATCATAGAAAACTTCATTAAATCAAAGAATCCATCTTTCAATCCAACGGATATAAAAGTTTTTCTTACGAAAAATGTTAATGATCTAGACTTGTCTAATATTGATAGCAATCGAAAGAACTTAATATTGTTTGACGACTGCGTAGCGCAAAGAAATCAAACTGTTCAACAAGAATTCTTCACCAAAGGAAGACATCACAACTGTCACTGCATATACCAATCACAATCTTTTTACGGGATGGATTCTATGTTCATTAGAAAAAATGCAAATTGTTTTTTATTATTTGAATTAAACGATAAAGATTTATCTCAAATCATTCAGTCTATAAATCCGGAATGGATAGAGATACATGTAAAAAGGTTTGTAAAGCTCAATGGAGAAACCCAGATGATCATGGATATGTATTTGTAAATACTAGAAAACCTGCGGGAGAAAGAGTTATGATCGATATATGTTAATTTTATTTTTTTAAAAATGACGGATTGGAATAATATTTTAAAAAGAAATAGAGAATATATCAAAGCTAAGAATAAAATAAAGACCCAAGTTGAAAAATACAAATTACAACAACTCGGATTAACAGAAAATCTACAAACTCTATTTCAACCCATATTAAAATCTCAAGAGGATATTAAAAAGAAATTAGCTTTAGAACCCACAGCTCATATAGAACCCAAACCGATTGAATATAATGGTATTATAATTAGGACATTAGATGATATAAAACGTCTTTTTTCAAACCCTGACCCAGATTTACCAAAGAGCATTTCACCAATCGTTGATGATGAGGGTTTGTTGTTTAATGGTTTTAGAATAAGATTTAGTGGAAATTCACCACAATTCAAAATCGACACAAAAGACTTTATATTTACATTAACGAGAGGGTTAATAGATTTAATGAATGGCGAGGATGTTGAAATTGCCAATTACAATGATTTAGAAGCATACTCAAAATTTCTAGATGCAATAAGAAGGTCGGGACCCGAAACAAATAGATCGAAAGAAGTTAAACTATATATAAGAGTAATTGATCATGATGATGGATACGAAGTTGACGAAGTAGATGATTATGCTGAAGACAACAATCCAATCATACAAGAAATAGACGAATTCGATGATATGGTGGCATCTGGACAAGGTATAACGTTTTTATCCGACGACAATAAAGAATTGCTTAATAGATTAGAAATAATATTAGCGGCCATGAAGGAAGGTCATCGATCGGACAGACAATACAACGAAGTCAATGGCATATTAAAACGGCTTTTGGAGAAAAAAATCATCACTAAAAAAGACTATATAAACGTCATTAAAAATGTCCAATAAAGAACAATTGTTCGTTACCACCTCGAATAAACCAGACATCAAATTGTCTCTAGACTACGAGTATGAACTCGATCGCAATAAACAGTACGAACTGGGATTAAAGTATTTCTCCGTTTACAATTCATCAACGAAAAAAACAATCTACTAAAAATATCGACGGATAACGGAGTTACGTTCGAAACAATAAACTTACTAGCGGGAAGCTACGAATACGTAGCCATCAACGAATACCTATCCGAATACGCAGGAAGCGTGAACGGCAAAAACAATATCGAATTCGAAGGTAATTTGAATCTGAACAAAATAAAACTGATCTTGAGAAATAACAGTCAAGTCGATTTCAACGTAGAAAATTCGTTGAATGCGTTACTAGGGTTCGATAAACGAATATACACACAATCGACATTGGCGCCGTACAAGGCCAACATCGAGAACGATATCGATGTGATCAACATTCACTGTAATTTGATCAACGGTGGATTTTTCAACAAGCACAAAAGCCAAATCATATACAGCATACCGACTTTTACGGTGCCGATCGGATACAGAATTATAGAGAAACCGTTTCAAACGACCTATTTACCAGCCAATTCTTTCATGATCAAAGATATAAATCTGGAAATCAAAGACGGTAAAAACAGGTTCATAGACTTTGGCAACGAAGAAATTGTCATTCAACTTCTTTTAAAACAATCTTCATTCTCTTCTTGATTAGAAAGATAATCGAAATCATCAAATTCATAGTTTTCGTCAAAACTATACTCATCTTTGTCGTTGTAAGGATACACAATTCCTTCACTGTTTGGTGGTTTTCTTTTAACATTATTCAAATAACTTCTAAAAACTTTAGTTTGTTTATCATTTGGAATAACTACTCCATTGGTGAAACTTTTTTCCCATGGTTTATTAAATTCGTTCGACACATCATGTCCGCTTGCTAACTGAACGTAATCTTCTACACTTATCTTATCATTAGAATAACCTTTAAACGTTTTCTTTTCTTTTAAGACACCATCAGAAGTCAAAACGATGTTGTATTTGACTTTTGGTGCTAAATATAAACCAAATATAATTCCACCGTCACCGTAATCGTTTTTACCTTTGCAATAGCTTTTTTCGGAGACCAAACCAGCTCTGTTTAGTTTTTTCCAATTTTTGGATGAAATGTACAAACTATCGGTGTCGGTATAGTAAATTTCGGGTTTATAAAATCCATTTATGAAATGAAATTGTTCATTATTTTTTTACTGTGATATAAAACGAATGATCCCAAATGACTAGGTGTTAGTCGTGTAGATTTACTATCTTCGGTAGTAATCTCTTTTTCTTCAATTTCTGTTTCAACAATATATTGAGTATCATTAATTTTCTCATAGGTTTTAACGCGTGAATCAAAGTTGGCCTGTAAAGTTGCTTCATTCCATAAATGTCTAGTTGTGAATATATCTTTCTGAATTGATTTACCATACAAGGAATTACCTAATAATTTCATGCAATTACTACCCACGATATTACCTTCTCGTTTATATTTATTTCTTAAATCTCTCAAAATTAAAATATAATCTCTATAGGGTGGAGTTTTAAAATTTTCTTCGTAAACTATACCATCTAATATTCTAATAATTCGTCCACCGGCTTTCACTATTTCTTGAATATCGACCGATGTTAAAACGTCGTGACAGAAACCATTTCTGAACCTGATTTTGTTACCCGTTTCCTTTTTACCTTCTTTATTCGTGAAAGTGATTTTATCTTTAGCTGGTATCGGTTGGAAGAACATGTTTTTGGGATAGTCAAACCACACTGTTAAAATAGCTGTTCTAGGTCTGAATTTTTGTTTATTGAAGAGTTTTACAAATTCTTTTTCTTCTTCTGGTAGAAACGGTCTTCCACTTTCTGCTCTCGGATATTGACTGTCTAAATCCGACATGGCGGAAGCGTATAGACCGTTAGCATCAAATGCCATTAGTTTAGTACATTCTATTTTTTTAAGTCTCGAATGAACCTCCGTTTTGTCTTTTGTGCTTGCGCTGTATTCTTTGAATAAATCAATTATGTTATTACTTTCTGTTTGTGAAATATATTCCTTTAATACGTTACAAATTTCATCCATTTTGTTCGTTTCAAATGATTTTCTATTTGCCGAAACTCTTCCTCCTTTAATAGATCGTCTGATAAAATTTCTTATAAAAGGATTAGTGTGCGAATAAACTTTTTCTATATTTTCTTTTTCGGTATGTTTCGCAACCATTCTAGTAGTTTCATACCATTCTTCTTCCACCATTTCTTTATCGTAATGATATAAATAATACCAACCCTTTAAAGATAAAGATGGAGCCGTTAGATTATTGGACATATTCTGGTTTACAACGCCTTTCGTGACTTGGTTGTATTTTATCAAACAAGCTCCCAAACAGAGAGTGTCTCTCTTGGCGTAAGGTTCCCATTCGTGTCTCAATTCCTCCCAGTTGTCTTGCGTGTATTTAGCGATATCTACGTCGGCAATCTTTCTCAAATTCGCGGGGAGATTGGAAGAATTTTCCCATGCAGCCAAACTAGAGGATTCGTGTTGATAGGAACACGTGAAATTAATATGTTGTAAATAATTACCCTTTATTTCTTTCTGTCTTTTCCATTTTTTCTGTAAATCTTCATCCGTGTATGGATTAGATAAAGGAAAAGATAGAATTCCTCTGGGTGTTTTTAAAGGGCAATGCTTTAGTTTTTTTGTATTTTTAAGCACGATCCAGTTGTCGAAACCACTACCGTTGTGAGAAATTAATATTAATCTCTTTCTATCATATTGACCTAAATATTTCAACATTTGATCGATGCAATCTGTACCTACAAATATTTCTACTATATTAGTCATGAGTTTGTTGTAAAATTCTTCTGGAATGGTATCTGACGACTTTAAATCTGGAAAGAGATTATTTATTCTGTTTAACATTTTCCTTAGTTTTTCTAAATTAATTAAAGTGCAGGCATAAGGAATTGCTCTTCGCGTGTCATTTTCTGAATACGTTTCGCAATCCCAAGCGAATAACGCATCATCACTCATACTCGAAAGCACGTTTAGTTTGAGAGGTGAAACCTGTGTTACTGCGTTGTCGTCTCTACACGTTTTCCACACCTGTTCGTAATTGTCTTCTATTTCTTGAATTCCCAAACTTTTTTGGCTTCTTCTAATCAGACAGAAATGCGAGTTGTGTAAGTAAAAAACCCAATCTAATTCATCGTGAACGTCTCTGGGGTGAAAATGTCTGTTTTTGGGATTATAAATTTGAAACGAAGTGTTAAATTTCTTGTTGAATTCCTTCATTCTAGTACAAGTCATCACTCCTTTTCTATTTGCTTTTGAAAACCCGTTGATGTATTCTTGAAATTTACACGTTAAATCTTTGTTCAAAACACGATTGACGCATTTGATAAAACAGTGACCATCTGTAGGTATGTAACAATTTTCGCCTTCGTATTCATTTATCTTTTTAAGTAGATCAGTTCCTCCTCTACCAACTCTCGATCTTTTTATTTCTTGGAAATTGTCTTTCATTAAAATTATTTTTCCTGTAAAATACCAATCGGAAGCATCGGATTTTTTGTCCATATTTGAAAAGATATTGTGAAAGGTTTTGGCATTGAAACCGAGGAGTGACATGTATTGTCTGTGATTCGTTTCCTCGACTATCTCTCCATCTATTTTAATTTGTCCTTTGAATGTTTTAAATTTATCAGAGATAGCCTTGATAACATCGGAAAATAGGGCGTTTTCTATCAATGTTTCATCGTCTGCAAGTTCGATTTTATTCATATTTTTGATTATTTCTTTATTTTGACCGCTGATATTTCTGTATGGAATTTGTCCAAAATTTCATTGAATTCTTTTAATTCTTCAACTATTATGTTCTTGTCTTCTCTCGATCTTTCGAAAAAGATGTACAATTGATTAAGATACATATTCAAGATATCCGTTTTCTTTTTATAATGAGCTTTCTTTTTGCTCGTGAAACCTAAAGTGATGAGACCGCAAGAAGTCGTTTGAACGGCTGTTAATGCAGCCAATACGGTTGGGACGATGACCGGAAGCATTAATCCACCAGTCACGGCCGTTGCCACCGTTACTCCTACCGTTAGAACTGTGCTCGCTGTTTTTAAAAAAGAATCGATTCTACTCCATGTTTTCCTGCATGTATTGCACTGTCTCAACTTTATTTTCAACTCTTCTTGTTTGTCTATCATGTATTGTTGTCTGCTTTCGAGTTCCATTTTTTAAGTCGTTAAATTAAGTGAATTTCCGATAAATGGAACCAAGGAATATCGTATAGAGCGTACTTGTTTGGCCTAGCATTATTATATTTGCGGGTATTAAAAGTAAAAACATTTACGCGTACTAACGACATTTCGTTTTTCGTATGGTCCTCTTTAAGATGATAGGAATATTTTCTTTTTTCTTTTTCGATGTTTATCTTGGCTCTAGAAATAAAACCACCACCTTCAAGGATGGAGTCGGAACCTTCGGCAAACGATAAATGTACTATAAACTCTCTTTCTTGTTGACTTTTATGAACATCGATCGAGGTGTATATTCCATCGTAAACAAAATACAGTTTGCAAAGTCTGTTGTTCGTAAAAACTCGTGACTGCTCGATTCTATTGGTCCGGGTACGTATACGGATATTATAAGTGATGGTGGAATTTTGACAATGTTGGTTAATGGTGGATTTTCCGTCTCCAATATCATATCCAAATCTTTGATTCCAATGATATCCTTATCATTTTCTACTTCCATTTTAAAGGTGTCTACATATTTACCATTTTTCGTTTCAATTTCCTGATCCCTTTTATCAATCAAACGTATATTCTCTTCCAAATTACCATTATTGAATAATGAAATATGTTTGACGCCCTTACCGGTTTGTTTGAAGACTACCTTATTGACTTTAATCTTCATGGGAAACTCTATTTGAATCAGACAATTACCTCGAAAAGAAAACTCTTGCGTTTCGCCGATATCTCCGTATGCGAGAGAACCCACTATTATTTCTGCTTTGAATCCGTATTTGTTTGATTTATAAATTTGGTCTTCCATCCTAGACAGTGTCACTTTCGAATGGAAGATTAAAATAATACGATTTGTCCGTGACAATATCTTCTAATTTGCTCAATTTTCTCTCTTGTCTCAAAAAATCGTCATGAATTCTAGATACCAAAAGATTGACCTGTTCTTTAATATAATTTAATCATCTCGAAATTTATTTTGAAGAAAGTTTTTAATCACACCCGCTTCTTTTTCTAATTCGTCCGTGATTTTAGTATCCAAAGCAGTCAATTGTCGTTTCAACGTATCTTTGTCAATGGGAAGTGTGTTAATTATATCTTGAACATCTGATTTTTGCTTCGCGATCTTTTCGTTCAAATTGGATATCGAATTTTGTAACTCGGTTTTGTCCGCGGTCTTGTCTAGTTCTGCTAGCAATTCGCCACGTTTTCTTTCCAAAGTGGTTAGTTTTCGTTTCAATCTATCCTCGTTTACATTTGGGTTATCTATTAAACGTTGGACGTCTATTTTTACCTTCGTAATCTTATCGTCTAATTTAGATATTAAATTTTGCAACCACTTGAATAAGACGTTTCAAACTCGTTAACTCTTGTTGTAGTTTGGGTTCGTCCACAAGATTTTTAATATTTCGTCTGAGGTATCTTTTCACGTCATTTATTCTATTTTCAACATGGTCCTTATCTATTTGAATTGCGTTTATTTGATCCAGTAAATATTTCTTGTTCACGGCATCGTTATCGTTTCCTGGAAACTTTAAATTAGTTATTTTGAAATTGTTCATATCGATATCCCCTTGTAAGGTGTCTCCGATTTGATCCACGAAAAAAGGTTTCGCTTTGTTTATAAACGCCGTAGAACTCATGGGATTTTTAGATTCTAGAGGTAAAGACCCTAATCCAAACTTGTTTGCCATTTTTATTGAGTTAAATTTATTATAATTTCTTCAAACTTTTCTCCCAAACTCAACCGATATAAAACCCAAAGCGACAGCTGTCCACACAGCTTTTGTCCTGGCATTTGAATTTGAAACGTAGAACATTTGATTGGTTTGCTAGTCATTTTCGTTATCTCTTCTGTCGGTTCTAGACCGAAAGAATCAAAGAAATAAAAGTTATTCGGAGAATCTTTGTGTAAAGCAGAGTGATGAACTCCTTTTTGATCCGACGTGTGAATGTTTGTGATGGCGTAAAATGTACCTTTCTTGTATTTCAGTTCATCAATTTCATCTCGCATGCAATAATAAAACGGCGAGACGTTCAACTCCTTGGCCCATTTCACAAGTTGAAAATTTGTGGTCGTGTCTTTTCCGTATTTATCGAGAAATGCATTCATTTTTTAAGTTGATTGTTTTTTAAGTGTTTTTCGAAGTAGGCGGAAAGTATTGCTGAAGACCCAATTGACGAAATATATACGTAGTTTGTGTTTGAAAAAACTTGTATAACATTCTGATAAAACACATTCAATAATATTTTGAAGATAAATTTACATTTAAATTTAAAAAATCTTAATTCAAGAGAGCGTAAATGCTTGTCGACATCTAAATTTCTTAACCTTTCATCTAAATCTTCATTTTCGAGATTCATTTTTAAAAGTCAGTTTTTTGAAGTTCATTTTGATAAAACCTTCCTATGATTTTTCTTTGTCTTGATCGATCAATTCATACGTGGGGGGTGATGTGTTGTTTCCTTAATCAACGATGAATATCTCGTTAGTCCAATAGCCGATGTAACCTTTCTGAAACAATGATTTATTTTTAAAAATACGAACTCGATCTCCAACTTTGAATTTGGGTTTAATATTCAAATTGCTAATCTCGTTTTCAAAGTTGTTTCGAGTGTTGACGGACTTTATGATATTCGGGTTATTAGAGGCTTGCGATGGCGTCACACCTATAGACGAATGTATTTTGTTATTGTATTCGTCGACAACAACTGGTAATATTTTAAGCCATTTTTGAGATTTCAATTCCGTGAATTTCTTAAATAATTTGCTTTTAAGAGTCCTGTTGAATCTTTCTATCACTACGGCTTTACCTTCGTTATGCGTGCTGTAAATTTCAAACCCCAGAGATTTCACATTTCTGTTGTAGAATTCGCTTCCTTTATCAACCCACAACTTTAGGGGTCGTCTGTCGGATTGTTTCATTATGGTTTCGAATGCTTGTTTGACAGTCAGACCCGATTTGTTTTTCAAGGGAAAGACCCAAGCGTATCTCGTGTATATGTCGATCACCGTCAAACAATACTTTTACCCTCTCTCGACTGGCATGTTGATTAAATCGGCTGACCAAATTTCATCTTTATCAAAAACTTTGACTTTGAGGTAATGTTTGTTTTTTCGAAATTCTTTGTGAATCTCGTCTGCTATGCCCATACCCAATTTCAATTTTGCCTTCAAGAGTTTTATGATAAGAGCCCTCTGTAATTTCTCTTTGAAAGTGG
>NW_008710662.1:4654446-4689702 GCF_000327385.1 Lottia gigantea
ATCCAACTACCAACTACTACGACTACCAACAACTACCTAGTTTGCGATATCAGCATCCGCTGGAAGCCAACGTTAACTTGTCATCTACCTACCTACCTACCAGACATCATGTAATTGTCGCCATTGTCGCCATGTTCAAAACAAACACCAAGGTTCGGCGATCTTTTCTGGAAAGCGTTGTTTTTTCGAAATTCTTTGTGAATCTCGTCTGCTATGCCCATACCCAATTTCAATTTTGCCTTCAAGAGTTTTATGATAAGAGCCCTCTGTAATTTCTCTTTGAAAGTGGGATTGGGAATATTTTCGAGTTCGTCTATCATTTGTTTGTCTGCTTGGTGTTTGAATGTTACGTCTTTATTTCTGTACAGTATGTCGTGTTTGGGATTATCATTTTCGTCTAAACGCAGATCTAACCTAGTGCCTGGACCTGTATAATTGTGCCCTGGGAGATGTTTTTCTCCGGGATATTTTGCCCATGGGAATCCAGGAAGAGAACCCAATGACTTTTGAATGTCTCCCGCACCGAAATACGTTTTAGGAGGATGGACATTTATTAAAGACATATTTGTTCAATAATGAAATAAACACTATATATTTTTAATACGAAAGATTTAATACAAGGAGAAAACTATTCAAGCGATAGAAATGAATCATTAAATTTTTTCACTGCATCTACTCCTGAGGAAATTTGTTGTTTGAGACAAAATTGGCCACTTTGGGGATGAGAGATGTAAGCGCAGAGAAGAAACCGTCTCCTTCGAATTTTTTTTGTTCGTGTTTTAAAATTAAAGACATTTTTAATGCGGTTATTTTTTACTGTATTATTATAGTGATTCTTGTCAATTTATAATACAGTTTGGGGGAGTTTGTTATAATACATTTTTAACAGTTTGGGAAGTCTGTTATAATACATTTTAGCAGTTGTGTCTTTTCGGATATGACGCATTGAAAAAGCTGCGCATGCGCAGAAGTGAAATGCGTCATATCCGAAAAGACATATACTACTAAAAAGATGTGATTTTATATAATAACAATCGTATTAAGGCAACAATGTTTAAAGGCCCCGTCACACTTGAAAGGCGTCCTTACTGTGACAGAACATTGGCTTAGAGCATGTAAAGGTCGCCATAAGCATGGTATAAGAGTGGAGGACGCGTCAGACATCATGCATCCGCATCAGTAAAAGGATCCCCCCGCACTGTTCAGTGTTCACAGCAGAACTTTTTGCCATCAGGGACGCGGTAGCATGGCTGTCCGTCAATCACACGGAGCATGCCGCGATTCTATCCGACTCGCTAAGCAGCCTCCAATCTATTTTTCTCACCTCTTCTAATTGCAGGTCAGAAGTTATTTCCGAAATAAGAAGAATGATCCACAACTACCAAACCAACAACAACCAGAAGATTGAATTAGTATGGGTTCCACCGCACGTCTCCATTCCTGGCAATGATCAAGCAGACCGTTGTGCCAAAGAAAGTCTGAGTCTGGAGGATATCGAGCCTGTAGAATACTCCTATTCAGAGTTCTGCAGTATCGTATCTTCTAGGATCAACCAGAAATGGTCTGACATGTTACGGAACCTCGACACCGCAAGATACCAGATTGATCCGAAGATCATTTTCGTTATCTCTTCTGTCGGTTCTAGACCGAAAGAATCAAAGAAATAAAAGTTATTCGGAGAATCTTTGTGTAAAGCAGAGTGATGAACTCCTTTTTGATCCGACGTGTGAATGTTTGTGATGGCGTAAAATGTACCTTTCTTGTATTTCAGTTCATCAATTTCATCTCGCATGCAATAATAAAACGGCGAGACGTTCAACTCCTTGACCCATTTCACAAGTTGAAAATTTGTGGTCGTGTCTTTTCCGTATTTATCGAGAAATGCATTCATTTTTTAAGTTGATTTTTTTTAGGTGCTTTTCGAAGTAGGCGGAAAGTATTGCTGAAGACCCAATTGACGAAATATATACGTAGTTTGTGTTTGAAAAAACGTGTATAACATTCTGATAAAGCACATTCAATAATATTTTGAAGATAAATTTACATTTAAATTTAAAAAATCTTAATTCAAGAGAGCGTAAATGCTTGTCGACATCTAAATTTCTTAACCTTTCATCTAAATCTTCATTTTCGAGATTCATTTTTAAAAGTCAGTTTTTTTAAGTTCATTTTGATAAAACCTTCCTATGATTTGTTCTTTGTCTTGATCGATCAATTCATACGTGGGAGGTGATGTGTTGTTTCCTTAATCAACGATGAATATCTCGTTAGTCCAATAGCCGACGTAACCTTTCTGAAACAATGATTTATTTTTAAAAATACGAACTCGATCTCCAACTTTGAATTTGGGTTTAATATTCAAATTGCTAATCTCGTTTTCAAAGTTGTTTCGAGTGTTGACGGACTTTATGATATTCGGGTTATTAGAGGCTTGCGATGGCGTCACACCTATAGACGAATGTATTTTGTTATTGTATTCGTCGACAACAACTGGTAATATTTTAAGCCATTTTTGTTATAAGATACCAAACCAAACCAAACCAAACCATCCATGTGTAGCCATCTGCAAAGTGGCAACCAGACTCCGGACCAACAACGTACTACGAGACCATCAGTTCAACGCCATTAAATGTCGCTGCGGCCACGTTGCCACAAGGTCGCATGTCTTCATTCAATGCACTGAACTGAAACCCGCTCGTAAGCCACTACTAGAGTACCTGGAAACCAACGGCATACCACTAACCATACAGAATGTTTTGGCTCCACCCACGGACCACTGGTATACGATAATGGAACTAGTCTTCCATTTTATAACCAAATCTGTCTTGAACAGATAGGCTAAGTTTTTTGTACTCAAAGTTTCTTAACACTTTTTAATTATATCCAATCAATTTAACAAGTTTCATCGCAGAAACATTAGAGAACATCTCTCCCCCCTTTTGTGAAAGCTTCCCCCCCCCGCCCCCCCTCTTTCCTCCCTCTTTTTCTCACTTTCTTTTTTTTTTCATTTTTTTTCAGGTCTTCGAGTTTTCCAACAGATAACCTAACCAAACCAAACCAAACCAACGACTACCATTCGACTACCAATCAACAAGAAATACCATGATCAGAACGAGTTTGGAAGAATGAAGGAGACCGAGTAACTCACGCCACACCATCCAGGGCCGAGTTTCACCGCCATGTTATTCGACCCGACCAGATCTAACGAAGAATCAACAACCAAACCAACAACACCGAATCATCCAATTTGATCCAATCCAACTACCAACTACTACGACTACCAACAACTACCTAGTTTGCGATATCAGCATCCGCTGGAAGCCAACGTTAACTTGTCATCTACCTACCTACCTACCAGACATCATGTAATTGTCGCCATTGTCGCCATGTTCAAAACAAACACCAAGGTTCGGCGATCTTTTCTGGAAAGCGTTGAGAACGCCATGGATCGAGAAGGTCAGACAAGCGTTGTAACATCTCTTGAAACAGTATACGCCTGGCAAAGACGCGGCAAAAACTCTAGAACGCAATATCGTCGCATAACTCGCGATATGAGGTCGTCTGTATTGACGTTTGTAATTTTTAATAGACTTTTTCTCTAGTTTTCCTCACGTTTGACTGTTGTTATCTAGTACTTTCCAGTTAAATCGCAAATGGTCGCTGTCCGGTGTGACGGGCTATTACAGAATCGCGTTATGCCGATCATATTATACAAACTAAAATATCAACCCCAAAATACTAGTGAAAGAGTTTAAGATTATCTTTGAGTTGATGAAAATTCCAACCAATGAAATATTATTCAGTTCAAAACAGTGTTATGTTTATCGGAAATCTTTGGTAGAAAATTGCGTAAATTATATTACATGTTTTGTTTTGAATATTATTTTGTGAAGACAGAAAAAGTTTAATTCTGATCTCACTGTCACTGGAAGTAGATAATTCGCTTGATGCTTGTATTGTCGCTAAGGGACAGAATGGAAGACATATTGTTGTTACTCAGGATCTGATCTTAATGCTCACGGTAATATATGGATAATTACACTTTTGTAATAAAGATGTTATTATTACCACACTGTTATGCAGTTCAGAATAGTTGATCGGTGATGATTATCCCTAGTGTAACGTTTCTCATTTAAACTTACAAACGGAATAGTCTTAATTGACATGAATCAGATTTCCTACTCATATGAGAGTAATCATAGACAATGATTCATTATAATAAATAGATATCAACTTACTACATTCTGCCGACTCGTCTTCTCTATCAGCATCAGGTCGTTTACGAATATAACGATCCCAATAGTCATCGAGGAATGGATCACCTAAAAATATACAATTAATTTCAGAAAGCTATTCTTAAAGGTCAAAACCAGTACCTGGAAAAAATCATAGCAGATCATTATGAAATTTTATCGGTCACAATGTCCACATAAACTATGACTAACCAAACCTTGTTGAAGGATGATGCCATTGTTGTCACTGATCTGAAGAAGTGGTTGTTTCAGGAAGTGTTCATTCAAAGACTTTTTTTTTTAAAATAGAAACTCTTTTTACATTATATATATTTAAATAAGACAATTTATGGATAGATACTTCTAGAATATTTATTACTTCAACGTTTCAATGAATATTCCTGATGACGGTGTGAGAACCACATTGAAATATTCTAGAAGTATCTATCTATAAATTGTCTTATTTATCTATAACCCGTGCTTCTAATATGCCTTTGAAAGATTATTATATATATTAATGACGAATCATATCCAAGAGCATCTGTGGTGTTAATGAAGCAAAGTTGTATATATTTTAGTTGAAAGGGTTGGGGTGGTATCAAACAGTCATGTTACAGGAAAAACAACTAGTGCACCAGAAAGGAACAGGGCATTCAACTTACACCAGTTCCCCTCATCAGATCCATCGATACAATCCAATTCTTTATTACATATTAAAGTTCTGTTTATACAACCACCTTGTTTACATGGAAATGTTCCTTCTGGACACTCATTTTTAGATTTTAACAAATTCTTTTCATCGGCCGTTACAAATACTGAAAAATAATACACAATGTATAAATATTACATAGAAGATAATACAATTAGTGATACTTTAACAGTGTAATGAATATTTCATGCATAGTTGAAATTTAGGGGCAGATAATAACTTTTTAAGTAGCTGACGCTTCATCTCCGAATTCATTTGCAAATAGTGTTTTGCTTCTTCTGTAACCAATTCGACAATTAGCTCTATGGGAAAAGTTGAATGTGGCTACTTGGTCTAGTATTAAAAATGTTAAAGAGGTGCCAAAAAAAATTGGGATCAGAAAAATTAGCAATATTTTGCCTAAAATATTTCAGATTGTTATCAAGAAACACATGCAGCCTCGCCACGTCTCCCTCGTGATCTTTGATATACTGTATTGTGTAAATTAACAATTATGAATAATAAATTCTATTTTATAATAGAGTAATAATGCTGTTTTTCGTGAAATGATACTTTTTGTAGAAGTGAAAAAAGGTAATGAAAAGTAAAAGAATGTATATCATATTATTTTGTCGTTTGTTCCTGTGGTGATAATGAAGAAGGTATGACAATTTCTCAAAGCAATGAAGAGTTATTAATACAGCGTTATAAATTCTGTTAATGTTGCACAGACATTGTTCGACTCTAAAAAAATAAGTATAACTCTTGTTTTTATAAAAAGTGCATATTTCATACAAACGCTAAACCTTGATATTAATATCTTGGAACTGTATCGTAGCAATAAATTGCCCTAATGTTATAACACATATCCATGTATAGAAAAGAATACATTTGCTTAATAATTAAACACACCTGAAAAATTTAGCACCTCCTGTATATTCAGCTTTTGTAAAACCCATCTTAAAAATGTATTATTCTTACACCATCTTACAGTCACATTTATTTATGTAGCTGTTTATTGTGTACAAGCTGAAAGTATGTATGTACTTATTGCTAATAAATAAGACCCTAAATCTGTCGTATTGTAATAGTCAAATTATACGTCGAATATAAAACACTGTTAGAATGTTCTTTCATTCCTTTTACATCGAAAATTGCACAAATATACACTAATGATAAGTAATAGTTATAGCGTCTACAAAAAATAGCAATTTAACTACATTAGCAGCTTATAAATAAATATATGTGGATTATCTTTTCAAATAGGTAATTGGGGATTAGAAAGACTTGGCTGATATTCCTAGACTCTAGCCATTATTGAGACTACATGCCTTTATGGAGGATTAACGGGCGACTTTGTTTTGGTGACATCGCCTCCAAGGCATCAAATAATTACACCGTTACAGTATTCATTCGCCTAGCAAATTGAGGAACTACCCTGTTCTCAAAGCCAGCAGAAACTTACATATACGTCTAGCTAACGGACTTTGAAACTTATCGGGATAAACAAGCTACCTATTGTGAAACTATTTAACAGATTGTGAAACAAGTCTATTATTACATAGTTTCAAACTATTATGTACATCATAGACTTGTAGAAAACGTTATCTGTAAGAGTGACTGATTATCAAGTTTCGAGTAATCAGATGTCATTTATCATTTTCAATTCAGTCTTGTTAACTTTTAGATTACTCTAAAAGTACATTTCAATTATCAATTAACTTTTTTTCGTATATAAATTCTAAACTTAATTTTAAATATATCCAGTTATCATATGGCGAGACTATTGTATCGATCCAGCTAACTTATCGTAAAACTAAATTGTCCAACTGGCCAGCAGACAGAGAAACTGTTGTGGTTATAGAGTTAGAAAGCTATGAAAGTGTGATCAATAATTATTGGTCTCAAAAGTCAGATAGGCAGATTTGAATACAACTGTATCCATCCATCGTTTGCGTTGCAGATTGTAGTAAATCGTATCCATAGAACAGAAAACGAGTATCATGTCCATTTTGAATTTTAGATTTTGAAATAATTTTGAATTTCCCAGATAGCTGCATGATAGATTTAACAAGACCCAAACATATGAAATACATTTATATAATATTTAAAATAATTCGAGATATTTATATTATATTACAATTCGCAGGGCTTGTAAATTGAGACAACACTTTGATAGAAGACGAATGGATAATAATATCCATTATTGATATAGTAGTAATTATATAGATTTAGGTCAATAAAAAACCAAATGAGATTTTAGGTCAATGATATAATTGGATGATGCCATCAACGGTCTCTTGCCAATGAAATAATAATACGTATAACTTAAGTCAATTGTTGATTTTAACTAACGGTAATTATCATTCATATTAACATTAGTTTGATGTTATTGATACTAACGCCAGAAATATTTAGGATGTTAGTACCAACTACCACCGACTGTCTCTCGATAATAGAAACCTGTTAATTCTTACTAAAAGCCTAATTGGCATCAATCATTTCTTTAACATTCACGGCTTGTGTTTTCTATCAATATCAGAAATATATTTGACTTAATTCATTGGACAACGTACCAGACAAGGTATCATATGCCACCGGTATGGATATTCCGTGAGAATTTGCCGTATAGACTTTGACATGAAATATTCAGAAATGGTTTAAGTTTATGAAGTAGGTAAAATTAGATTCATTTGTGTGGATTTTGGGAAAATCTACTCTGAAGTTTAAGACCTGTGCAAGATAAAAATTATTACTTTATTAAAGTATTTTTTAAAGAGACTGATACGCACCAACTTTTGTTCAAAAACTCGTTTCATTAGAAGCATACATTTTGTGCAATTATCAAATCACAAATCCTACGGTTCCATAGGATTTGTACTCAACAGACCGATTTTGATTCCGCATGCAACCTAGTTTTTAATAAATTACGAGAGAGGTGTTACTCAAAACGATTTTTACGCCAAATTAAAAACGAACAATATTACAACTTCAGAAGAAAAATGACCCTCCTCCTTCGCCTACTGGATTTGGCTAAAAACCTTGTGCTGGTTCTGCGTGTCGTACCTGCGAACATGTACCTATTTCTCATTTCTTTAAAAACTATAAAACCGGAAAAACTTTTTTAATGACTGACCAATTTCATGCGGAGACCAAAATCTGATTTACCTAATTTCATGTAAAAAAAATGCGACATACAGTATATTGGAGAAACAAAGAACGCGCTGCGAAATCGCTTTAACGGCCATCGTTACGATATAGTACATGGCAAAAACAGACCAATTTCCATTCACTTTAACCAACCCGACCATTCCATTGAAGACTTGTTGATTAAGCCTATTGAAAAGATATAACCTATGCCGAATATCAAACCAAAGCTTGAAGATTACAACGCGAGAGTTATTAGATGGACTTCAAACTGTATATCCTAATGGCTTAAATATTTAACACGACAACCACCTACAATCATACTGCCACTAATACCTCTCATATCATCAGACGCCACTACCAGAATCTTTAACACCAATATCCTCGTGTCTACAACAAGAGACTGGTAACAGCTTACAGAAGAAATAAAAACTTCAGTAATATCTTAGTCCATGGTAGACTTAACCCTCAATAGCCTTCAAATTTCTGACTTCTTTTCTTTTGAATGACTATTACGATGACTATTCATATTAATGCTTATTACTTTCTTATAGATACATGAAAAGATTTTGTTTCACAATACAGGTTTTATCTTTAGATGATTATTGATATATCAGAAGAATGTTGACTCTTATATTTTCAGCTATTTCAGCTAAAGAAATGATACAGATATGCACCTTGTTTTATCATGAATCTTTACTTTGTGACCTAGGCCAATGCGTTCATGAGACTATGTTCTCATCACCAAATTGTCGTTCCTTTTTCCCCATCTTTTTTAACATAGCCACTTCAGTTAGGATCTAACGAAAACCTTCTTCAACAGATTAATCTTTTGACCTAACTCGATGACGTCTGTTATAACCAATCAAATTTCTACCCTCTCAAATAGTAATTAATGTAAGTGAACAATTTTCAATTAATGTAAGTGAACAATTTTCATGAATTTTTGTCACCGTTAATGAGGTCTTAACACATTTAATCTCTTGGCGACATTTACCTCAAATCATCAAAGAAAACAAAACGGTGACTTCCCGAGAACTTGGAAATTCGTCCTGGTGACTTCCCGGGAAGACACCCTCTCAGCGTTGGTATTTTGTGATTATCAGGTTAGGTCGTAAGTTTAATTTTTAAACAACTTGAACCACTTGTAAGACTTGTATAACACTTGTATGTCACCAAATAGGAACAGAATCTTTTTTATTGGTATTTTGTAATTTGTTCGTAGTCACAAATTTTCGAGAAATCTGGACTACTTATTCACAAGGCTCGGACCAACGTTCTTAAGACACAACTCAAATAACACTCAAATATCTTTAGGTATTAACTACCACTTTCATGTAACCTGTTAAACTGGATTAGTTATGGGATTATATGATTTGATTTATTAAACAGATTAAGATTAAATGCAAAAGGATTACCAGACATCGATACAGGTGTGATCGTCACAGAGTTAATGGCTACTATTCTCCTATTACAGATCTTCATTACGCATTTGTAGTTCAAAAACATTGAATTTCTGTTTACAGTCATCCAGTCATTTATGCTGAGTTTGTACAATAGAGTCTACGCGCATGTATTTAGTCAAGGGCTATAACTTCAAAACCTTTACCCGATAGTTACCAAATTCGAACTAGACCCAGATCTAGTCAATATATACTAGCATACCATCAATAAACTGTAATGTGTTTACAAGTCAAAGAAGTGTGAGTTAATATTACGTCCTCAAACTGGGTTTACGCAGCAACCTTCTACTTTCAACTTTCAACTTTCAACTCGAGGTCAAGGGTTGAAAGTGGTTGCGGATAAAAAAAGTTGCCTGTGTATAAAAACTGTTCTTTTCAGGGAGGTCTAAACGACCCTTTTTCTTCTCAAAAGAGACACCCTCTAATAAATATTTGGCCCCCCTGAACATTTTTCAACCATAACGTTAAAAATGTCATGTTTTCATCTTTTTATATAGAGAAAGAGCAATTCTAAGGCTATTAATTGTCTGATGGCCTTTGAACACCATATAACATCAGGAATTGACTTAAACTGTTTTATAAGTAGGTTTGCTGTACAACACCATCGCTTACAGCTGTAATTGTTGATTATTATCATTGTTGATTGTCAACCCCGTAAAACACTATACACATGTTTTCAATGTTTAATAGTTTCTTTATTGACTTTTTGAATCATATAGTTGTTGTATAGTAGTTGTTTTTAAAACAATTTGCCCCACCCCCCTGAGACCCCGGGCTAGCTACGGGCCTGGTCGGTGTTTGACACTCATCAACATTAACATTTTTTTTTCAAATTGTGAACTTGGAGAGGCACCAGGAGACACCTACGCTGGAGGTCCAAAATCAGTGCCTGGAGTGGCCGCCATGGGCGGCGACTACAGCAACACATCTTCAGTACATGGAGTGGACTAGCCGGTTGATAAAGGCCATTGTATGTGGACCCATATCCTCAGGAACGTTACACGCAGTTCTGTGGGGTCTGTGGACTTGGTCAATGTAGCGGAGAGCTGTGATTCCCGTCTGGACCAATATTCTGAAACACCACAGGCCCCACATTCTGGTTCAGTCCAATTCCACCCAAAAGCATGATGCTTAGACCGCCCCACGAGTCCTGTTCTGCCACCCACCCCGTGAACACAGTAACGACTTTCATCGATGAAGATGATTCTTCTCCATTGCTGTTGACGCCTATTCTGATGCTGCATAGCCCATTGCAGTCGGGCCTGTCGGTGATGATCTCTCCGGATGGGTCCACGAGCAGGACGGTGGCAGGAGAGGTTGTTGGCAGTGAGGCGACGTTGGACTGTACACACCGATGGCACATTGGATGTTGCCAATGGTCTGCCGAGCAGTTTCAGTGGCCATTCGGAATCGGTTCTGCAGTTGTTGGCGTATCATATAACGATCTTGTCTGTGTGTGGTAACTCTTGGACCACCACTACGCGGACTTGTTGGTGGTGTTGTAGCGATGTTACAAACAATGTATCGGTCTGACGTTGACATTGAATGCATTTACAACAAACTATGCACTCTGTTCTGCTTGTAGTCTTGATAATCTTTGCATGGCTGATAAATCGAAATGACGAATGTAAGTCTGACGGTTTTGATTGTCTTTTATACCCATACCGTCCACGATATTCACGTGCATCATGATTTTGAGGAGACTTTTCAGCAACTGGGTCCCATTTCATTTTTGAAGACTGCGTTTGAGCAAACCACTCCATTTTAAACACAAATGTAAACTGAACTTTAAGGCAACAAAAAGGACCAGTAGAATGTTGAATCTAATAAGTAGACTATAAAAACACGACAGAACCAGAGTCAGTTATTTTTTTCCAGTATTTTTAGAAGTGACGTTTCTGTTGCCTTTCAGTATATTTATTTACAATTTACATATATATCTTGATATACATATAATATGTATATAATTACCGTAAATACCAAATACATGTAATATGGAATAGTGTGTGCTCGTCTGAGGTATATCTTTAGAGAAGGTCAGAGCCAGAGATATTATATGATTAAATTCCACAAGATGTTCATGTTTTAGAGGTTAATAATCATGCACTTGAGAAAAATATGATAAGCCTGTAATATACGAGTGATAATCTACTTTTATCTGTATTACTTTCTTGATTTAGCTAACAATTTAATCAAACAAATGGAAAGAGTGGTATCTCACAAATCCTACGTCGGCAAAGATTGAGATGTAGTCTCCACTGCGAATAAAATCGACATTGGCTTCAAATTGCACACTACGACGATATATCATAATCTATTTGATGGTTCATCCTATTTAGCTAACTTGCTTATGCAACCATGCTTTGTATGCACTTACTTGGTATTCCGATTTCTGTGATTCCCCACACAGAGTCTATTTCATAGAAGCCACAATATTCTATTTCAATATTGGAATAAAACTAGGCTGACGATTTGGTTAATTTAGATATAGGCGAATCTTCAACAAACCACAATGACACATTTGTCATTTAATATTTTCAGTTATTGTATCTGGAAGTACATGACACGAGACAGTGCAAGGTTCTGTTAATATTGATTATCGATGTAAGTAATAGGATTGTCAATGACCATCTTTGGTCATTTTTCACAGTCTATTTGTTAAGTAGGACACTGGCAAGGGAATGTAATTTGGTTTCCAATGAATTTAATAAATATTTGGTCCACACACGAGAGCGCCAGGAAGTTAATCAAAATTTCAATCAGTCGGTTTAATTTACTGATGCTAACCTTGAGGAAGGGTGAGAATTTTATATCAATCTTACATGGCAGAGGGAATAACTAATCTCATCTTTTACTCCACCTGTTTCACACACTTGAACCTTTAATGATAAGACCTTAATGTTGATTGTTTATTCCCATTTTAAATACGCAATTGATATATATCGGTTTGAGGGTAAAATGCAGATATGCGATGGGTGAAGACTTCAATTGAGGGGCTATAGTTGCACAAAAAGTGTTGGTTTATTAGCTGAATTTAAAATCGAGTTTAGTGAAAATCAAATGACTGAAACCCTTAATAATACTATTAAGTTTTTGTGAAACGGGGTACAAATTACAAGAAATATAGTACTCTGATTGGTTGACAATCGATAGTTTAAAATCGATTTCTTAATATTGACCAATGATATCACTCAGTGAGTCTACAAACTGCTTAATCAGATATTTAACTTTAAACAAGTCAGAATGTCATATTGCTTTTGCTATAATTCAAATTGAACGTATTCCCATCGTTTTATCTTCCGTCGTCTATAATACCTTTTGTTCTGTTTGATACGGGGCATTATTTTTAATTTAGTTCATAAAACAACTAATTAGACAATAGCTCTTTAAAACTCACCTTTCCTCTTCCATGAAAAGTTTATTTTTCTTTAATATTGTATTCTTTATCACTTATTATTGATTATAAAAATACACCGTATACAATTTATTACCGGGTTAGTTGTTTACATAGATCAAGTTTGAGAGCTAGGAAAACATTAATTGATCTAAAGTAACTAAAATTAGAATTTCTTCATTAATTTGTTTTCTCTGTTAGCATTGATGAAAAAGTAAAATTCTAGAACCCGTGTTTAAAAAAATCACTCAATCAACGACATAAAAATAATTGCTACCACCTCGAGGCATTTGTAAATTATTCATTTACCAGTCGGTAATCTTAAATCCACAGCACCTTGATAATTTTTCCCAGAGCTTAATTTCTTGTAACATTAATTCTGGTTGAAATGAACTATATATTCTGTCAATGAAATAAATTAATATTTATCTAAACTATTTGCCGCACTTTTGGTCTATAAGGACATTGCAGACAGAAAAATTCGATAAAGGATATGATCAAAATTGACGTCTAATACAACTCTAAGAATGAAATTAACCTACTCCACCAACTGCCATATGTGTCGCAAACAAAATATGAATAAAAATTCACACCCGAGTTACAAAACATGAATGAGAAATCTTTCAGTATGAATTCATACAGACCACTCAAAGCATACTTTCACAATCTGTAATTACAGACTTTCAACAGACAAATGACACATGCTCAATAATCCAAAACTATAAATTCAGACAGAACAATAGAGGGCTGTTTTAATAAAGTATTTTGAAACTTCAAGGCAACCTATGATTCTATTGGACTTATCCTAAACGGAATTCTTTTTTCAAATTCCAGATTTTAAAGGATTCGAAAAATTCTGCTCTGTCTTTCAATAGTTGAACATTTTTATCAAGATTAAATTTTCCTAGTTACATTTAAACAAAATTTCAACTACCAACTTTAATCAAAGATATTTAGAAATTTAGTTCAAAGGTGAAGGCCTAAAGAGAAAGTCTACACACGCTCGCAACAGTAAACTTCATGGTAGTCCTCAATAACTTTGAAAATAACCACTAGACCATTCATCAGTGCATAACACTTAATATAAACAACGTTCTATATGTATACCACTTAGTCTACAGACAAATTGAAAAACAACTGAAATTGAGTGCTAGTGCGTCATTTCAATCAAAAACTTTCTTCATCTTTTATCTGTTTCAGGTGGGTCAGGTAGATGTATCAGAAAAGAACGCTGTTTTTAATATCTTTCCAGCAAAAGAATAATTTGAACATAATTTTGAAGAGGATACCACTTCAAATGATACCACAGATTGTTTTATCTTCTTAAATACTTTATTACATTAATGATTAATGGGGACAAGAATATACATGTATTTGAAACCTAGTCAAACCCTAGATAATTTAATTAAAATCAGAAAGCAGTTTCTTATTTTTTTTTGCTGATATTTTTTAATCTACATGGTAATCTAAGACGTTTTCTACCAACGGCCTTTCCCAAAGGTAGTATTTTTAACCAATCAAATCGTGTCATGTAAAACCTGTTTCTTGATAAAATAAGGAATTGTGGGATAGCTCTATTGCTCTCCTTAAGGTGTCGCTAGCTCACAATTCCTTATTTATCTTTGGAACAGACTTTTGGTAGAAAACTGCTTGGATTACAATGGAGATTAAACATTTCAGAAAGTAAAAAAGATACAAATTGTAATATAATCTCAAGTAGATTGAAACCTTGGAGAAACGTCCCTAGTTCTAACCTACGCCAGTAGATAAATGTCATACTATTTACCAGATATAACCAATCAGGTTAGCTTCGGACTATACTTCATCTATATTGTCAGGTAAATCTGTAATGTTAAGTAAGTTTTCGTGTTACATAATTAATCGTTTTATCAAACATTATTATGTACATGTACACTCTGTTTGATTACATTTCCGCTTTACAAGGTTTAACATTCAGGTAAAAATGTCAAGAGAATTAAAGAATTATAACAGTCTACCTTGAAAGTGTGGTGTAGCTCTCAAGAGGCTCTTATAGTTGCATATTATAAGTGATCCATTTTATCTGTCAAAAAGGATAAAAGTTCGAAATGAACAGACATGTAAATGTAAATACTACAACTATGATTTTTAGACCTAATATGTCCAAAATCAGTTACCCCTTAGTTCGAATAGAAAGAAAGAAAGGAAACCAATACATTTTACAAGGATAACAGGTTAGGTTCACAATTAAGGATTCTTTCAACCAGCTGGTCCTTAAACCAATGAAGTTTTTCCATAATCATGGTCATAATAAAGTTTTGGTTCGCAATATTTTTCTTCTGTTTTAGTTGCGAAGTCTTCGGAACATTGAAGAATTCATATTTCAGGAAAATGTCATTTTGTGAAGAAAATCATTATGAGCTTTGAGTTGAAGTTTGAAGATTTTCAAGCCTAGATACTGCTACTTTCATAGTTTCCATTGGAATTGACTACTTCCGTCGTTATGTGTATCCGGTTAATTTGATGGCCAAATAGTTTTTGTGATACTAGTGTTGGCTTATAGATTAGTTTTATGTCTAAGGTGGATATTTCAATCAGATTGAAACAAACATTTACCACCAACAAATTCAATCATTTAATGAATCTTAGTCATAAAAACTGCAGCTGTGGTGTTATCATTGTCTTTCTACCAGACTTTTATCAGACCATCTTGTGAACCTTCCAAGTGGAATTACCAAATATGGACAAAACTGACTACAAGGCAGCCATAAAGTACCTGCAATTGAAAGGGCTAACTCCATCATAGATGCAAGATGACATAGTCTCTTCTTTTGGGGATGATGTCCCACCCCTTTCCGCTGAAGTGGGGCACTGAAATTGAAACAGGGTCTTGACGATGACCCGTGTCCAGGATGGCTTTCAACAGCACCCATTCCAGAAAACATTACCAGGGTGCATTACATGGCTATTGCCAATGTTGAGGGCATATCTCTAATAATAGAGACCTAATCACAAATAAATGACAAAAGTTTCTTCAAGCTCTTGGCAGCGGATCAGAAATGTTTCAGATTCCTGATGTTCCGTTACAAATTGTTCCGTTTAAAGCTGATGATATCATGGCCCGGTTTAGACCCGTCAGATTGTCACCTGTTGTCCAAAAAGGGAAATTGTACTACTCGTTATCCTAGTAATGCTGACGATAATTCCGCCTAAGGACTATTTAGAGTGGCTGAAGAAAAATGTTCTTGATATCTACTGTCAGCATCACTTGCTAACGTGTGTAAAGCTGTAAAGGGACTATGCAGAGAAAAAAATAACACCATCAACTCGGTACATGGTTAGGCTTAGAACTTTCAGTCAGCCGTTGCAGAAAACTTTAACCAGTGATTGTTGTTCCATAAAGCTGTGTCTATATATAACTTTGTTATAATATCTGATTATTTTTAGTCCTACATTGGGAGTATTTTATAACTTCTGTTGTGAATTGATTATTTTATTGTGCATTTGATCTTGAAGATTTGCATTTGATCTTGATGTTTGAAATGAAGATATTATTTCAAATCTTTTTAACATTTTTCATGACAGATGTCGTATTAACTGAGCTTGTGTTTGTAATGAATGGATACATTACTTTCACACGTCCGTATCTCGTCTAGTATCTTTCTTCTACATATAAAAAACGATTGAACACATAACCGAATAAAATATAGGTAGGTTTTTTCTCCAAGGTTACGGATACACTCAAAAGCCAAGACATCAATAAGCTGCTGATTACTGGTCGTACATACTCGAGTTCATTAATCAGGATTGAATCAGTGTTATAAATTCTTTTACGAGAGTTGCACGTTAGACAGAGAATGATCACTTTCACCAAATGATGCTTTTCTCTGCTTCTCAGCTAACCATGTACATCTTTTTGAGAATAGAAACAGATAATACTCTTTCCGAAACACATGGTGGTAGCCTACTACTCTTTGGAGCCGTCCACTACTATACAACTCTTACTCTCGATTTGCAATATTTTATTAATTTTTGTCTTGCTCGTACCGGTTTTTATTTGTTTTTGTTTGGTACAACTATTGAATTCGAATTACAATAACAGATGATTATGATATAACAGAAGAAACAAGCAATGCAACTAGCAAAACACCTGTAAACAGTTAGAATAGAAAGGATTGGTTGTACCAAGAGAACTGCTAGGATGATTAACTTACAAAGAACAACTGTTGACAGTAAAAAAGGTTGGCCTGACAGATATATTTTTTTTCTCTCTAATTTGGTTTAACAAGCTCTAATTTTAACATCATATCACAAACAACTGTCTGAATTTGAATGGACGTAATTTGACGTAAACAACATTTAAATAAGTAGAAAACGCAGTAAAAAAGGAAATGAAACGTCACTTGGTATAATAGACAAAGATTCCATGATATTGTACAGAATGAAGAATTAAACCATCTGGAAATCTTTACCATAATCGAAAAACAGTCAAATACATGAAAAATTGCATAATTGGTTTAAAAACATAGTTCAACATTTAATTTTCCTAAATGATCAATGGTAGCGCAGGAAATCTTCAGCCAATTTCCACTTGGCATCCCAGACAACGGATGTTGATACTTAATGAAGTGGCCTACTTTCAGTTTGGCTAGCTCAAGATTTTCAAGGTCATGATATAATACTGAATATTTGTCCAGAAACTACGAACTGGCCAGGCTTTTATGTGACATATTGGAAAGTTTTCAACGAGATTTCTGGTGAAAGCTTTATAGAAGGTTTAATTTTGAGATTTAACATGTAAATAGATGGCAAATGAATTTCCATAGTCGGTCCGTATAGTCCAATAGGCAGATAACTCTGATGATGGACAAAATTGTCATCGAGGTCATTCTTCATCCTATTATCTCTTGAGTCAAAGTGCGAATGCTTTATTGATTTTGAGCTCTACTAAGGATCGTATTTGTTAGTGTTGGAACAATACATACTTAAACTTACCCCACACATGTGTTATATTATATATTATTCAACACCCAACAGAAAATACATTAAACGACTATAAAAGAAATTCAGCATTCATCTAACAACCAACCGAAACGGCATTAAATTGCTAACAGCATATTGTGCAATCACGTGAAAAAACTAATATGAGCTAAAACAGACTTTATTCAATGATAAATAACTCATAAACATCGAAAACGGTGCTATTACTTGAAGGTATAGGAGTATCTGGTCATCCATGCTCTACAGGTAATCGACCATACATAGTGTTTAAAAAGGCTTTATGTGGTATTATTAATTACACATTAGTTGCGACTACCCCATAGGGAAGAAAATACATGCAATTAGATAATCAGACATATATGAAGAAGGATGTGCATCGAAAACCATGTGAATTCATTGAGCTACATAATGCTACAGTACATGTTCTGGTGATATAACGTGGAAACATTCTTCCATGCCATCTGAACTATTTACTTTACATTTGAGATTGACCATTGGAAGATGAATGTATGTGGTATTGCAAATTGCTTTTATTGGTAGGCATTGAAAGTTCGTTACCACGTGGCCGCATCTAATGAGGGCAAGCCAAATCTTATGATTGTAAATTTACCAAGTTACGACGTAGGTTTCACCCAAGGCTTGAGAAAAATAGAGATCTTGTTTCCTAAATGTTATTTTCAATACCATGGTAGTTTCTATTAATAAAATCTGATTGTATTCTGGAATGTTTTTTAAAGTAATAATACATATTATATATAAATGTATATATAGCTCGACTTACAGACAAAAGAGATTAAAATATGTTCTTATTCCGCTTAAGTAGGTTTTCTGAATTTTGTTACCGGAATTGATGATAGTGTGAATGGCCAGTTATGAATAAAATTTGAATCCTTGTTGATGTTAAGCAAGTGTTGTATTTTAACTGCATTCTAGTACTCTCTAAATAGCTTTAATATTTCTGATTAAGGTAATAAAAAAAACTGACTTCATTTATATTGATGATTTTACAATAAATTGTATTCGAACCTGATGTTTGTCTCTGAAGAGGGTATAGTAATGAATTAAAATACTAATTATTTGGACGACTGTAACCCTTTAGTAAACGCGAATGAATATTTAATAATGAAAGGCACAAATAGTACATTACAAAGCCAAAACTGTTTATTATCATTTGACATAATATGTTGTTTTTTTACCAAAAGTTTCTTTGGTGCGTTACACGTTTGTAGATTGATAGGCCTCTTTTGTAAAAATAATGATAATAATCAGCACGTTTTTTTCAGTTGATATCTATTATTACAAAAGGTTTCCTTTCATTGTATTAATAAATCCTGAGTCTTATTAATGTAGTCAGATCAACGAATTATTCTTTCAGATTAAATCGTCGGAAATAGAAGATAGTCTGTTATTATTATGTATTTCAGAAGACATTTCGGTAATCCAATATGAAATGTAAATCACGACGGAAATGGTCACGCGAAACAATTGATCATTTATTCCAGATAACTGCAGAATTATGTATAAGAGTGATGACCTGAACGATAATGAAATATCCAATCTACTAGATCAGTCGCTTTTTGAGTCCTTGTCGAATTTAAATAAAGAATATCTGTTTCCAAAAAAGGACATAATCAGTAATAACATAATCCATCAAATCTAAGCAGATACTTTTTGGTGTTTCCT
This sequence comes from Lottia gigantea, assembly GCF_000327385.1. Taxonomy (NCBI): domain Eukaryota; kingdom Metazoa; phylum Mollusca; class Gastropoda; family Lottiidae; genus Lottia; species Lottia gigantea. The sequence goes on from NW_008710662.1 coordinate 4,674,034, forward strand.
GTATTCTAATGAACACAATGACGTCAACAAACAGACCTATCAGTACTAACATTGTCCATCATCATGATATCTTTTGTTTCCAACTGATATAATAATCGAACCTCTTTAGATGTAATCAAAATAGTAAAATTTCAAAACATTAGGCACCGTTCCTTGTATAAAGGAAAAAATAGCCCTTTGTTGAAAGTGATAGTATATAATACAATTGGATGTTAATTTACTCGGCCTAATTGGGCGTATAATTAGTAGAATATTGGGTCAGACATGGACACAATTGTATCAACCGTTTCAGAATTAGATTTCTGGACAATTTGTAATTTCTTTCATTTTGATATACATAGAATTTGTTCATGTTCACGTAGGAGGTGAGGTTTTTATGCCCGAAAAGTTTACTAGAAAACATAAAAGTAGGCCTACAAAATCACATTCTAAAATTGATTATGTTAGCCACATTGACAAATTCTAAATTCAAAAGTCAATAGAAGAGATTTGGATTGAGTAATCGCTCAAATGACTTCCAGTCATTCACAGGAATAGGTCATTGACAATGATCAGAATCATCATCAGGTGATCTCCAAATATCTCCAAAAGTCTACACACTAAAATTAACTTCAATTTTACCTGTAGTTTCTTGAAAATCAAAGGAAGATTGTGTAACCATAGTCGCGGCGTAATTCACCGCAGTGGTAGCACTTTGGTCCTCGGATCCATTGTTTTGATATATTGTGTGGTGACCAGCGTTCTCGTGCACTTCCTATATTTAAAGGGACAGCTTCGCTATTCGTTTGACCAATCGAACCTTAGTCTCAGAAAACGGGAAAGTTTTTAAACTAAACTAATCAGTATTTAAGTGTTCACAGCTCATTGTCGAAATTTGAGCCTTCAAATTCACCCGTGTCCAGAAATATATAGAAAAGAAATAGAGAGTGAAATTGCTAATTTGAAGTATTTTTGAAGAAATTAGGCGAGTTTTGTTACATTTATAGTACTTCTAAAGACCATTTACATTTTGGTACGCGAAAAAGTGGTGCTGTGAATTTGAGATGCTATATAAAATGTATTTGGTGTTTTATTTTATATCTAAAAAGTAAAAACATAAATTCAAACATAACATATACATTCCCTTCCATACAAATGATAATTAAGTTATATAAGAACGGTTTTTGATTTATTAAAGCAATATTGTTAACAGTTACATTCCAAATGTTGGTTTCATTTCAAGTCAATTATCTTGCTGCCAGTTCGAGTCAATTTATCATTACATAAAATATGTCATACTAAATCGTAGATATATCTACAAAACACTTTAAACAGGCGCGAGGCACATGTTTTCCAAGATGTAAATTAGACGAGGTACGTATTCCGTAAATCGGTCTACCGTGGAGGTTCAGCTTCACGGAAAGACGAAGATTGCCAAATGGGCGTGAGGTTTGATACCCAGACATGACTAACGATAAAGTTGAAAAATGAAATAAAAACTGGAGGTACGGTTCCGAACACAGTGTAGGACTTGGCCTAACATGTTTTTTTTTCTTTTTTGTTCATTCGCAGAAAAAAAACGCCCAGACATAAATTTTGAACCCCTTTTATTTGCACATTAAAACATCTTGACATTAGTCTTCAAATTTGCAATATTTATCAATGCAGACATGAAGACATATGATAACTTCACTTCCAGACACGACTCTTCAAAAGATATCTTTTAATTATACGTATCAGTTTGAAAGAGAAGATTAAAAATAAAATGATTAAAAAAATCTATGAAATGTGTAGGTGATAGTTTTTTAATGACATGAAAAGTCAAGTAAATATGTCAGGTGCCTGCCCACCGGCCGCCATTTAGTACTCCACATCTGTGATAAGCAGAATTCAAATAAAATACACTTTTGCAATTTCTGATTTATTTATGGGTTGTGTTGAATCTAAGAATTTCTCAAAATTGCGTTCACCTCAATTATATCGTCGACTTTAAGCTAATCAATCATAATCAAGTGCTGTTTAAAGTTGGCTTCAAGAACTGTTCGATAAATATCTCAGAGTACCTCTCAGAAAATAGAAAATAGATCATTTAATTTTATCGACTGAACTATCATTGAAAGATGCCAAAGGTGGTGGATATTCTTTATGTAAGTGTAGGAGAACCTAACCACATCTTGTATTGTAAACGTTACTGAACATCACGCTAAAACAGTGAACACCCACACATGTATAAATTCAAAGAACAATTTCAAACCATAAAGACTATAAAACCAAAAGAATCGTTCCAGGAACCGGATCTCGAATTTATTACTCTACTGTAAACACGAAATATGGAATTTGCAATTTGATATTAAATACCAATTCTTGTCTTAGTGTCACAAAAACGTTAAGATATAAATCCTTTCTTTTTGGAAACACAACGATCCAGAAATCCATTAAATTGGCCGACTAATCAGATGACAACCAAATTTAGGGTCATGAAACTGATTCACTTTTAAAAAAAAGTATGGACTGGAAACACTCGCATAATATAGGTGATAGAACAAAAATAAACGCTCAAGCAATCACTCTTAAATGAATGAAAACAATTTAAATTTAAATTCCTATCTATCTTAACTGATTCCAACGGACCTGTTTTTCTTTGATTCTTTTTCATGATTACATCCTAATATACAGTTTAAAGTTTTTAAATTATCATCTCATAATGGCATCTTGTTACTTCGCGGAAGTTGACGAGTCGCTTTTTAAAATGATTATGACCTAATGCACAAAGTGTCATGGATAAAGTACCTAGCGTTGTTTTCAGTATGATGTTAATATGTCTTATTTCCGGCCAACCAACAGGTTTTCTGCCTGTCTTGAGTACTACATTTCAATTCTTGCTATAAAGTTTTCTTTATTACTTACACATTATTGCAGATTAACACAAGAAAGTCAAGCTCTCTTATGAGAACAACGAAAATCATAAAAAATAACCAAATTTGGTTTTCTGATAAGTATAATCAGAAGAATGCAAAAGAGAAATTGTGGTAAAAGATTCTTACGAGTTTTAAAATAACAGAAAATAATTATTTGAACTCAAATCATTCTATACAATTTCTTTATATATAAAATCTATTTATGTAAAAGTAATGTAATTAACTTACCACATATTATGACAACTAAAATAGCAGATAAAAACATGGTTATAAAGAACAGAATATAGAACTTTCCTAATCTCCAATATTCCTTCCAATGATTGTGAGAAGCGTTTATAGAAGGTTGTCTACCACTGATCGTGTCTGCTTCAATCACATCAGCCATTACATTCTACATTATACGCTTTAACCAATTAGCTACATATATTATTCTTCTTCCAACTTCTTAATACTTATTGTCCTGTATATATCTACAGAACTTTCTTCTTTAATCATGCTCTATAAATCAATTACTCAATCGTTTCAATGGATCACAGAACGGAAAGAAATGACAGGAAACCAATGGTAAAACAGACTTGAGGAGACAAACACTATCCGCAATAACCATGGTAAGATAAGAGTAAAAAGTTTTAAACCTTTGTTAATGGTTTGTACACGTATTTTGAGTTTGGATTAAACGGTTGTACTGGCATCAAGCCAGGCCTACAAGTACTTTTGGTCTGTTACAGACATCATAAAATGGACATTTGAAATGCCAATCAGTTATTGTTATGGTAACAACTTATTTATTATACTGACTCATCGATGTTATTCTGATTAGCTCAGAATTATATATCAACAATCTAATTAATATTAGACCAAATATTCGTTCCGTTTTTTATTAGCTTTTATTTTGAATATAGCCACTTCAGTTAAGGTCTAACGACAGTCTTCTTGAACGTTCGTCAAATTAACCTTTTGACCTATCCTGATGAACACCGCGTGCCAGTGTTGGAGAGGGTAGAAATTGAACTCTAATTTTAATTGATTTTTGAATATATGTAAATAGTCTTCAAAAGTACTAGAAATATATGAGAATCGCTTAATTCGTATAAAAATTGTCTTTTCTATATATCACAGGGTGTGTAAAGACGTCGAGTAATCAGAATCAAATTTCGACGTTGTAAACACTAATACTAATTGGCTAAAAAATTCCAGTTTCTGAGACTAAAGTATGATTGGTCAAAAAGAATAGCGCATCTGTCCCTTTAAACTTGTTGCACTTCACGTTTCATGAATAAAAACAAGAAGAATGCATTTTGTCAGCAATAAAACAAAGTGATAAGTATTTACAGAACTGAAAGATATCTTAATTAGAATTAAGACTGTATTTATAGCTTTGATAGTGTTAAGATGTCTGCTAAAGTAAAACACTGCCACAGATTACAAACAGAAAGTTCATCTATGGATGAGTGTCATCATCCAAACACTTATGCTGAACATGACTGTTATGTTCCACATAGTAATCGATTTATCTTAAGTACTGACCTTGATCAAAATAAAAAAATGGAAAGACAGTACATATATAACGATAGTTGACCTGCAGATTGCGCTCAAAGTGACAAATGCCTCATGCCAAATTTGACGAAAAATAAGAATAAAAAAAATGAATTGTATATTTGATGCCTATGGTAAAGGTGCCCTACCAAAAGCCTTGTACGTAAAGCAACATAATTTTAGAGAAAAAAAACTAATCACGACTTGACTGACTGACGAACGATTTTGATAAGCAGTTGACCACTGATATACAGATATGCAAATAAGCTATTACGCCACACGTTTCATATTCAGTTATCATTGCGATGATCAATGTCTCTGTCATTCTTTTTACCGATGTAGTTAGCATTAAACTTGCCAATGTTATTACAGCCACCGATAATTGCACAATTTTTGTCCCCGCAAAGCAGTGAAATTTGTCGTGGCAACTTGTGTCATTCGGTGCTTCTCAGCAGAGCGCAGCGTTTCCGGCCACTGTACACGCCACTGTCGAGCACTGTATACACATAAGTAACGCCCTGCATACGCAATGCACGACCAAAATAATGGCAGAATCTGCAAACACTGACACACAATGACACAACTGGTTTACGCTTGCGCTTTCTCTACGCTTTAACAGGCGCAGCCCGCAATGTTTGCGCGATATTCACGTATGGGTCATACCAGTATGCGTGCCATACTTTTAAAAATGTCAAAATTCTCTGTACGACATGGCACGCAACCCTATCACCTTCATACACTTCTCATGCTAGTTCACGAAGTCTTCAATCATTGGCAATTCGAAGTGTGTGTCATTGCGCGGACAGAAATCGTGTAATTGTCAGAGTGATACAATAAGAGACAAATTACCCAGGACAAAATGTCGACCTGTCGAAAATATAGAAACGGGCTTGATAATATATAAAATTTCTTAACATCCATTGTTGTTTCCTGTATTACAAATAATCAATATAAAAGGTTCTTTAAATAAGTTTTCTGTCGAGGCAAGTCTGTTACAATATCTTTATATCTATTGTCTGGTCCTGACAGCTTCCGTTGAAAGCTGTTATTTAATAACTTAATCACAATTAAAGACCATTCATTACAAAACAGACACCGCACTGTTTAAAGAATGACCGTTCTCGCTTTAGTTTCGTTTTACGTCTAGAATCTTAACCTCAAATAATTACCTATTCTAGGCAATGCCGTGGATAATTTTATGATTTCATATGATTTCTTTCTATTTGTAGTTGGTAAGAATCCCGACCATTCATTCTTAATACGGACCGATTATTTTTCGCTACATTTTAAGATTAATGACGTTGATAGGCGTAGCAGACTCCATTAAAAAAAAGGTGATGTAGGCCAGCAAGTTAAAACTTATTCTGAGAACAAGAAAAAAGAGTACATTTCTTTGAATTTCTTTTAAAACTAGATTTAGTAAAAATGACAAATGAAAACGATGTTATGAAGATAACAGCTTTGGTTCACTGGGGTCTTGTCTACTAGTTGGTCCTTGACCAAATCTCTTACCATTGACCTTTAATTAATTACAATAATGATTTCGGGGGTTTGGCTACTCTCATATGTACAGGACATAAGTAAGTGGTAAGGAAACATCCCTACATTTAGAAATTATCACTCGTTGTATTGGTTCATTTCATGCTCTTTCGGAAATCTGGACAAAATTCACAGCATTTTACATGTGATACTCTCTCGAGAAGCGCCAGATTATTTTCATCGTGGGGTGGTTTAGTCAACAATAGCGCTGAAAAATATAAGTTCTGATCAACTGTAGTCTCAATCTCATCTGTATTTCTTTAGTTGTCTCCCATGATTTAATATCCAGCTTAACAGACACTCATTTCAGATAAACCAAAATGCTGAGATTCAAATGAGTATTTGCTAAGAAACATGATTTATCACAGTTTCCGGTAGATTAATTCCTATGGGTATGATAATGGTATAGCTTTGAGAGATTGAAAGTCTTGCTTGAACCTGATTTTGAGCCGAAATATTAAAAGTGTTCATTTACACAAACCAACTTCTTCTTTCAATCTTTCTCAACCCTCTGTTATCGTACACCAGCAACCAAAGCATTGAAAGCGGGTGCATTTTAAAACATGTTCAGAAACTTGTTTAACCAAATAGTAAACTGGTTCTAAACAATGGGAATGGGTTTGTGAGTCTTTTGTTTTTTTACTGTATTGATCAAAATGGCGGATACCGAGGAAATGCGGCGGGACAGGGCATGGTGGTAGGATCGAATTAGTAGTAGATAGTTGCCTTTATCTCACACTTTCGTGCATAGGTAATTCCCGTGCAATAAAAATGAGTCTGTCTGCCACAGAACGGCTTTTCAAGTGCACACGAAATGAAATCAATACAATAAAAAGGCACAGTGAGAATGGCAATTATTTTACTATTTTCATTTTTCATAGGGTTGAACTTTAGTTGATTATAAATAATCTCATCAAGAACTATCCACGAATGCTGATGGCAAACATGCAATGTAGAATCTCTCGCCATCTCGATGTTCTGATTAACAAAATGAAATGGGTTATAATCTTTATGAACAGAATGCTACAAAATCCAAAATAATCTGCTACTCTCCTACTTCTCCGACCTAATAAATATCAACACTAACAACACCAGACAGAGGGGAAGACTCATATTGTCCAGAGTCAAGACTACCTACCATGGACTTCACACAATAAAGTTTCACACGGCTAAGGTATGGAACTTGTTATTTGTTATGCCTTTTTTTTTATTATATGTATTCTTTTTACTTTAAGTCGCTCAAAATAGTCCTGGGCTAATGTTATTTCTTTGTAAAAACTGACATTAAATAAAGATTTGTATTGTATTGTATTGTATTGTAACACTTTGAATGTAATAATATTTCGTCAATTTACAAGTTATACAATTGGAGTTAATGTTCGACTCAAAGACTTGGATTAATTTACTTTTGTATTTTAAGAATTATTGTACCTATAAAAAATAATGTTTGTACCAATAAACCCTTTTATCTCTTGTGTTTTCTTAATATTAAGCATTAATGTATATATTGTTTGCCCATCAACTCTTATCATTATGTGCCCGAAGACGACGTGGGAGACACGTCGAAACGTTGCATAAAACCAGTGATTGTTGTTCCATAAAGCTGTGTCTATATACCGTACTCACAATTACTAAATACCATTTAAAGACATTATAATTCCTGTTACCTAAACCAACATGGGTTTTTCTCCCATGGGTAATACATTTTGAGAAATAACTTTTCTGTTCCTAATCTGGCTAATGAAGACGTTTAAAAAGCGACGCAATGAGCGATGAGTGACATTTTTCTAATGGCATTGTGGTATTGTTCTATGTACAAATGTTTAGGATAAATGCCGCATCTTGAAAAATTTTCAGAGTGAAAGGGTTTTAAATATCATGACTTACATAAACCGATGGTGACGTTTTGTGTATTTCTCTGTGATAATGAAATAAGGGATGCAACTCGTTGTGCCTACAATTCTCGCTTAGTTCAGCCAACCAATGATTTCTTTTATATTTGGGAAGACTTGATTCTATCCACAGATAAAGTCCAAAGGATTAAACATCGGACTCCAAACGGTAATGATGCAGCAGAAAACTTCTTTCAGAAATTCGCCATAAAACACTTGTAGTTCGACTTGCTTCAAAATTTATGTGTGTATTCTTCAAAGAACTTCCATGCAGACTGTAGTTTCAGAAAATACTGATTTTCAGAAAATTATGTCACCAACTTTTGTACTGAATTTTGGTCAAAATTTGTATTCGATCTTTTACGAATCTTGGCAGATCAGTAGAAGCCAAAGTATCAATTATGTTTATTCAAAAACATTTTCCAAACAATTTCGGAAAATGGTCGAAAAATGACCGCATAAGGCCGAAAATCATAAAAATTCGGACTATGTTTTGCAAAAACTTTCAAATTTTTAATTAAACAAAATTTGTACCATCAATTTCTTCACTTGGTATCTTTGCCGTGTATGCAAATTCCTAACCGTTTAGCTGCCATCTGAAAAATGCAAAAAATCTAACAAATTTAATGCAGACATTTTTAATCCGATTATCCACGATTAATCCGATTGTTTTAAAATGTAAGTATGAAAAATACCCAGGCTTCCATATCCCCCATCGTCTACTTCAGCATGTCCTTAAACTAAATTAAATTGTCATTTCTGATCCTGATTTTTTGATTTTGGTATATTACCTTTTGATTTATGTGACTCTGAAAATGGGTAATTTGCATATTTTTGTATCTTTGGAGGGTTATATAACACGAACATGAATTTTTTCACCTTTTAATTTGATGTCATTGTAATGAACTTGTCATTAGCTTTCTAACAATGCCTTTAGTTTATTTTTTAACCTAAAACTTTTCGAAATATTCATGATTGATTTAAGGTGATTTTCATATTTATATGAATTTTAATTAAGTTAGCGAAAAAATTCGAACAGATTCATAATGCACGTACAGCTTTAAATACATATATATCACATAATATGCCAATTTGAGAAAAACTTTGTGAAAAAAATACTATTTATTAAGAAAATACATGAGTTAAAAAATTATGTAACATGTCAGGTCAGCAGTTCAGATATTTTTACAGTCGGAAACGTTTCCAAACACTCTATTCCCATTCATGTTAAACGAAATATAAATGCAGACGACATTAAATAGGTCGGAAGCTAACATATCTGCGTTGAACAGGTCTAGTCCAGAAAAATATGATGAAGTCACCAGAACTTTGTAAATCTATTTTCTATCTAATTTCGAAGGATCTTCAAAACACACTGAACAATAAATCTGCTACACACATTTCAGGCATGAATTGGCCTGGTTGTATCTCATGATTGTGACCATTATAGTAGTGATGGGGGTTGTGCGCGAAGCACGCCATGCTTACTCTTTTCGAAACACCTGATTGTACTTTTGTACTTTTCTTTGGAGGATTCAACTACTATAAAACTTTTACTCTCAATTTGCTATTCTTTGGACAAGATTGTTGAGTGAATTGTTATGATTGTACGGATTTTTATTGGCTTATTTATATAAGCACTGCATTTCGAATATAGTATAGTTAGGAATGTCTTGGGTCATGGTGGTAACTGAAGATACGTCAAATAGACCACTCAGTTAACACATGTTATGCTTCGGATCTCTATAGCTATCTTATTTAGTTACAGGTACATGTGATGGATATTACCTTTAAAATATTTACCCTGCAAGTGTCCTGCAGTCAAATAAAATAAATACTATCATTATTTATAAACTTGCATTATGTCAGGGGTTTGTAGGATATATTGCATATTTCTACGACAAACACCTTATACTGAAATAAATTATTGTAATAAAGATACAAACACTCATACTCATCGGATTTAATAACTATTACTATGGCTTCTTAATCAAATAGAAAACTTATTTCCAATTCTCTGAAGGATGGGACACAATTATTGGGTGGTTTAGAAAGCTATTATGATTTTCTAATTGTGAATATTTTAAATGAAGTACGGAGCATTCAATATTTAAAATGTATTAGCTCCGAGCTTAAAGACAGCAAATAAAGAATCGGAAAATATTTAGCATGTATGCTGATGAACAATTATTGATGACAAATTTGTACTCGGTATTTGTCATCCAGGTTAACATTCGAATTCGAAAGTTGTCAGTAACATCACAGTCTGTAGCTCTACATAATTATGATTATGACTAAGAGACTTTGATTGGGTGCTAACAACTGAGTATCGTCCTCCACCTATTAAAAACTCTTTAGCAATATTTCAATGATTTTATCTATGATTATTGCATCGTATCACGAATACGGGTTTTGACAAAGTCTTATTAAAGAAGTATTACGAATGGGGGCGTGGTTTGGACATACGGGATTATTGATGGTACCAGTAAAAGAGTACGTGGTATATAAAATACCATTTGATATGATTACAATTGTCAAGTGTGTTTCCACCAATTAAGGAGCAATTTGATATTCCTTTCCTACTAATTTCCACGAACTATTCTCTCATATTTTCTCATACTGTGCTATATCTATGTCAGTCATCATTTGCGTCAGGAGATATGATTGAAGTTGCATTGACATTTATTTAATTTAGCCGAGCCCATCTCAGCAAGAACACGATTAGTGGTGCAGGTCGGAGGGGCTGACACCAGAAATGTGTCTTGTCGTTCGTATGGGAAAATTAACCGAAAATCAGCGTGGTGTAGACAGTGTGTTTTAAAGATATGAAAGTAGATAGAAAATAGATTTTAAAGCTGTTATGACGTTATAATATTGTTCTGTCGGGATTTTATATATCATTATGTATGTTCCATACAATAAATCCTCGGGATTGCACCCCTTTCATCGTAGAAGGCTCTTCTACAGAGTACGATCTTTGTCTCCGATCAATGTCACGGGCAGATTCGACTCTAACAATGCGTTTTACTTTATTTTGAGTAACCCCACACAAAAGCGAATGCTGTAGCGTGTAAAATATAATTGTCTACGCACCTAATGCAAGAGTTTTGTCAATTTGTAACCTATAGTTGATCTCACATCAAAGCGATCATCAGCTACGTATTGATCACAACCCACATGCAACTATGAACTACGCAACAAGCACACAGACGCAGAGTAAGTTTAGGAGTTTTTAACATGTTCAATATTCTCTGCGAATCTTTGCGATCAATTCAAACGCAACATTGACGATACGCATTTGAGACACGATTGCGACAGGTACACAACTCATAAGCTATGAAAGCAACTCTGACGTAACTCGCAATTCAGCAAGCAAGTCATACACAAATCATTCTCAAATATTATTCTATGGAAGCCGGCTGCAGCCATATCTGCTCTCGACTTCTCGTCCACGAGAAAGCGGGGAAACTCGACTTCTCGCCCATGAGAAAGCGAGCAAAAAGACGAGAAAGCAAGGAAAGTTTCTTGCCCTTTTCCTCGCTTTCTCGACTTCTCGCCTTTTTTACTCTCGCTTTCTTGCCTTTTTCCTTTCCTTTTTCCTCACCTTTTTTCTCGCCTTTTTTCTCGCTTTCTCGCCTTTTTCCTCGTCTTTTTCCTCGCCTTTTTCCTCGCTTTCTCGACTTTTCCCCCGCCCTTTTCCTCGTCTTTTTCCTCGCTTTCTAGACTTTTTCCTCGCCTTTTTATACCCTCACTTTCTCATCTTTTTTCTTTTTTCTCGCTTTCTCGCCTTTTTACTCGCCGTTTTCCTCGCTTTCTCGCCCATTTTCTCACCTTCTCGTCTTTTTCCTCGCTTTCTAGATTTCTCCTGGCTTTCTCACTTCCCACCCCTTTTCCTCGCCTTCCCTACTTTTTCCTCACCTTCTCGCCTTTTTCCTCGCCTTCCACGCTTTCTCGCCTTTTACCTCGCTATTAATATCTATGTATCTACTGGTTCAAACTAAATTTGTTTTCAACAAATGGATCGTTAATTAATTAGTTTTGATGTTTGTCTTTTTAATGGCTCAATAATTTTAGTTAGAACCTATAATTCTCTAAAAAATAAAGCGTTTAATTTGCTTAAATCCGTACAGTTGTTTTCTTGCAATTAACAAAAACAAAACAAACTTACAAAGTTTATGTAATGTGTAGCCTAGGCCTACGTCATAAGCTTATAGAATAGTTTTGGCGTTTAACGGCTGGATTTCTTAAGTTAAAACTTTTCATATATTAATATTCTGGGACACATTTTTCTAGATTTTGGTATATCTTTTTGTTACAAATTTGAGCAAAAACAAAATTCCGTTACCTACAAAAAAAGCGGAATGACACCGTTAAGTGAATTTCATATCAATCAGAACACTAAAAATCAAATTTTTATAAAAATATTTGTACACATTCGTCTTGTTACAAAGAACATAAAAAAGAAAACCGAGTTAATTAGTCCATATATTAGCCCTTCAGACTCCCCAAAAAGTTTTTTAACAATGTATACCGGTCGGGTTTTTCAAAAGTTTTTATGTTTGATGGGCTATTTTAAATAGACAGCTAGTGAAGATATTCGATAACAGTATAAATACTCTTTCCTTTCAAATTACATAGTAGGCTTTTAACAAAAACATTGAACGAGTTTTGAAGAAAAAGGGCAATAACTCATAGTAAATATTTTTGATTTTTAATAGGGTTCATCCTTAGGTGACAACAAACACTCATACCAAGTTTCGTCAAAATCTGTCAATAATTGAACCTTCTAGAGCGTTTACAAGCTAAAAATTAAACGCGATTTCAAGAACAAGGGCAATAACTCATACTAATTATTTTTCGATTCTTCTGGGTTCATCCTTGGGTGATTACAAACACTCACCAAGTTTCGTCAAAATCCGTCAAGAATTATGCCTTCTAGAGTGTTTACAAACTAAAATTGAACGCGCTTTCAAGAACAAGGGCAATAACTCATACTAATTATTTTTCGATCTTTCTGATTTTAGATAGGGTTCATCCTTGGGTGAAAACAAACACTCACACCAAGTTTCATTAAAATCCGTCAAGAATTGCGCCTTCTAGAGTGTTTACGACGGTTTCAAGAACAAGGGCAATAACCCATACTAAATAATTTTCGATTTTTTTGATTTTCAACAGAATTCATCCTTGGGTGATTACACACAACCATACCAAGTTTCGGCGAAATCAGTCAAGAATTATGCCTTGTAGAGTGTTTACGAGCAATTATGGACGGACAGGGTCAATTTCAATGGACATCAATAAAAATCGACTTAATGCTAAGCATGGAACAACAGCAAAACTCATTATTTTTTAAGGAATATGTGTTACTTTTGATTAACATTCTTTCGAAAAAAAATTTCGTATGTTTTTTTTGGAATTTTTCAATAATTCAATTAAATTAACAATTTGAAAAAAATGTGCACTGATAAAGATGAATGAAAAAAGGCGAGGAAAGGCGAGGAAAAGGGCGAGAAATTTTCCTCGCTATCTCGCCTTTTTCCTCGCTTTGTCGTTATGGTAATATGGCCACAACCGGCTTCCATAAAATACCATTCAACTTGTTTCGTAAATTACTCTGTTTGTGTCTGTGATCACCTGCGTGCTTGTTACGTACCTCAAACCTGTAAAACCTATTTGTTGCATAATATGATTTGCGATAAAAACGTATATAAGACAAATATTTTTTATTCGCAATCATACGCAATTTGTGATCTCTATTTTGTGAGATTTCATCATAATTTATTATAGTGCTTAGAGCCTGGGATTTTTTGGCTCCTCGGGGACCCCTTAAAGGGGCAGATGCGGCAGTTTATGGGTTGATTTTAGTCTTTGAATACATGCAAATAGTCTTCAGGAGTCCTAGAAATATAAGAATTGCATAATTCCTTTAAAAACTTCAAACTAGGAATATTATTCACTCTTTGTACTGTACTATATATCAAACGAGTCGTCATTTTAACTTCAATCGCAGATAATTCTCGACACACATAGTCTTGATTTGAAGGGTCAAATTTCGATGGTGAGCTGTGAATAATATTACTGATAACTGATGAGCTAGCTAAAAAAAAATCCCATTTCTGAGACTAAAGTATATGATTGATAATGATAAAATTGGCACGTCAGTCCCTTTAACTGTCTGTAGCATAACATTGGTCCTTTCCATTGGAGACTCTCGCTGTCGAGTCCTTATTACTAATTCGAAGAAAATCTAACCTTTACTAATAGAAAGTCTAACTCACTAGTCAGCTGAACTGGCCGAGTATCGAGCAGGCCCATAGCCCGACCAGTACTCCTGGGGTGTCAAACATGCTATCGAGGGGGGCAATTTAGCAAAGCACCTTGACAGACGATTAAACGTCGGGAAACGGACTTTCATGGAGTATTTTAGATTAGGGATTATTTTTGTTAAAACACACAAGTTATAATACGTTACATTTTTATTGCCGTTTTAGTTTAAACGTAGCCGGGTATGTTTTATGGCAAAACTTTGAACAAATACGTCCAAGTTAATTTTATGGGTTTCTGTTCAAGGCATGAAGAACAAGATTGCGTTGGCGAAGCTGAGTCATAGATCGTCGTTGTGGTGAGTCAACGCGAGTAAGAGTCGAAAAGCTACTTTCACAGTGTGTCAGTCGTAGTAGTTTCGGAACCATCAAGCAATTTGTCTTTTTTGATCAAATATTTATCCATTTTTCCTACTTTGGATTGTTTGATTCATATGAATACAATTTAGGATAATATATGTCTAATTGTTAGTATTTATAATCAACCAATGAAATCTTTTGAATTTTGAGACAGATTACAATCCTACGGAAGCATATTAGGGCCATTCATTTTTTTTTTTGAATTTTCAAGTTAGTATGTTGAATTTTCAAGTTAGTATGTTGAATTTTCAAGTTAGTATGTTCAAGTTAGTATGTTGAATTTTCAAGTTACTAAGTTATCAAGTTAGTATGTTGAATTTTCAAGTTACTAAATTCAAGATAGTAACTTGAAAATTCAAGATAGTAACTTGAAAATTCAACATACTAACTTAAAAATTCAAGTTACTAACTTGAAAAGTCGTTGAATTTTCAAGTTACTAACTTAAAAAGTTACTTACTTGAAAATTCAAGTTACTAACTTGAAAATTCAACATACTAACTTGAAAATTCAACATACTAACTTGAAAATTCAAAAAAAAAAAGAATGGCCCTAATACGCTTCCGTACAATCCAGTATCAGACCAATAATTTTGTTACCAAAGACGCTTTACTGCAGACTTTTTATGATTTTCAACGAACTCAATTGTATCAAATTGTCTATTCTAATGTAAATAAATTTAAAAATGTTATTAAAAGCTATGATGTAAAGCTATGATGTAAAGCTATGATGTATGGTTTCTTCCTCAGCTAAGTATAAACAGAAAGATATTTAAAAACAGTTCTTAAGTAGGCCTACAGATAGGAATACTTAGTATTTTGTTGAACCATTTCGCATAACGCAGCCCTGAAAGCCATAACCTTATTTTTCGTTACGTATAATCAAAATATCGAAATACTCATCATATGTTCGACAATGCACGAGCAGCTGACTGGTGCACTTACTCCACCATAAAATGCCTGACCAGAATGACCACTGTTGGCCATTCACTCAGACTCAGTTACCTGCCGCTCCTATTGACTCAGGAAAAAGAAAAGGTGTATTTTAAAAAAGCGACCGGTACGTTTTTCTATGGGGGGGGGGGGGGGAAGATTTGATTTAGGGGGGGCAAAGCCCTTTAACTG
>NW_008710662.1:4689835-4724481 GCF_000327385.1 Lottia gigantea
CCCCCCCCCCCCCCCCCCCCCCCCCCCCCCTTGGCTACGGGCCTGGTATCGAGGGCACGAGCTGCACCACTTCACAGAAAAAAAAATACCCAGCGGTTTATAAAACACTTCCTTTCCTCATAAAAGCCCTCGGTCGTGTTTTATCCTATTATACAACACTAGCACATTGTTATGGTAAACTAACAAAATGTCCCTCATCGCCCATTACGTCTTCATTAGCCAGATTAGGAGCAGAAAAGTTAATTCTAAAAATGTATTACCCATTGTTAACAGTATTGGATTAATGACTTCATTACATCCACGCAAGTTCTATAAATATATTATTAAAATTTGATTAGAAAAAATTGCCTCATAACGGCAGTATTGAAACCAGGAACAAATTGGAAATGCTGAAAACAATTTATTGGCATTAATTCAATATATTTCGACTGACCCTGTCAAGAGCTAATCTCTGAGATTGAGAATGTCGTGTCAGAGATTGTGGCACGGAAACTGAAGACTAATGGTATTTTAAATTGTAATAGAACATATAATCAGGAATCTTCTGAGAGACTAAAATTTCTCTATTTTCTCTCATCATAGATCGTTTTTTACAATTATATCGGTGTTTGTCCGCTATCGGTATTATTCACTGTATGTTATGTATTATTGTCATCATGATTATTGTCATCATGATTATTGTCATCATGATTATTGTCATCGTCATCATGATTATATTGTCATCGTCATCATGATTATATTGTCATCATGATTATTGTCATGACTATTGTCATCATGACTATTGTCATCATGATTATTGTCATCATGATTATTGTCATCGTCATCATGATTATATTGTCATCGTCATCATGATGATATTGTCATCATGATTATTGTCATGATTATTGTCATCATGATTATTGTCATCATGACTATTGTCATCATGATTATTGCCATCTTGATTATTTCTAAATATTCATTTTTTGAAGGAGATTGAGGGTGGAATTTGAAAAGAAAGAATACAGAAGCTTTCTTTCGAGTGTCGACGGTGTCGACTGTCATTTTCAGAACTGGCAATAACTGGTTATTTCATGTGAGGACCTTCATAAAACGTCTTCGAGGTCTGCAATACCAAGAAAACAACAGCATATTGATGAATTATGATATATGTCGGAGTTATTTTCTACTATAAGGAAATGGAAAAAAAATGACGTTTGGGGTCACATTACCTTTCTACCGCGAAGCTGTTATTTGGCCTACGTGAGGGCAAAGTATTAAAACTAAAGAAACACCTACTTACATGAACAAAAAATATTGTCATTTTATAACCATGAAAAATAGACGTCTGGTTTCTAACACAATACCTAGCTGCAACATATACACTTTTATTATCGGAGATATATCTTTTATTGACATTTTATAGTCATTACAGAAAAATAGTGCGTCTGCCTCAATATGCCTCAAGAATACCACTTTTGTTTCATTTCACAATATATTCTTCCCGTTTTAAAACATCACGAGCAAAACTGAACACAAATTGTAATGGACAAAAAGTTTTGGTCAAATTCTTGGAAACTCGGTTGTAAGTATTTTAGTCATTTGCAAAGAAAGGTCGAAACTTGCAAACTTGCCATTATAATTGTTGTCATAACTTAAATAAGTTTGAAATCATATGGTCTATTGTCTGAAATAGTCAGAAGAATATGAGGCGTGTTCCCATTTTCTATGGAATACAATGTGTTTACCATGTATTTATTAAAAGTTTTAAGACATTGGGCATATATGATTTGTGAGAAACAATGAACATGTACCAAAGTTCATTCCTCGACCCATATAATTTCATATGATTTGGTAGTTTTGAAAACACACATGACCCCAATGGTTTGAATATCATAGTATAGAAATATTGATCAGTAGGAAATAAAAGATAAGTAAAGGTTACTGATAAAGAAATCCCACCAGATATCTTTATTTATAATGACTGCTTAAAACCCCGCTTGATAAAGCCTATATCAGTCTCCATATCTGACAGATATTATTCCTACTAAATACTGACACGGAAATCATTTAGCTTCTGTTTTCAATCATCACGTATATGCTGAGTAGGTGTGTTAGACAATTTAATCAACAGTTAGACAATAGATGGAAGCGATATGCTTTCAACTATCTGTCATTCGGTACACTTCCACGGAGTACGGTTTTGTAGGCTGTTTTTGTTTATGACAAATGCTCATAAATTATGTCTTTGGGCTGATTACATTCAAAACTAATGCAATTCTGCAAGAAATAATTTTGTGTTTTAACAACATTAGTGCAATCATTTAACACGATCAGATAATATTTAAATTACACATGTCTGTCCCTTGTCCACAATTACTCATTAACCCTTTAGCAGAAAAGACTCTTGCCGGATTTGGATGAACCATGTTCATATGTGACATCTTAAAAAAAAAATAACAAAGTAAAATGACAAATAACAAATTTTGAATGAAAGTGTTACGTTTCTTAAAGGTAAAGTTGTTAATGCTTTGGAAGATAAAATTCATGGCAAATTATTATGAAATTATAAAGGAAAAATTACGATAATCCAAGATTTACTTAATCGAAAAACATAAATTTAGAAAATTATTTACAATTGTCTGTGAATTATAAGCAACATGTATCTGAAAGGCAAAATTCTTGACCAAAAACTACAGATCACAAAGGAAATTGATCAATCGTGTAATAAAAGGAAACTACCCAGACAAGTGGTCCTTGCTGTAATGACTGTGGTGATCATCACTGTGTTATAACTGATATTATAATAACTGGGTTGTTTCTTCATTGAAAATAAATATTGAAATAGTAAATCAAATGTGGTCCGTGCAGTAATGACTGTGGTATTTCTTCATTGAATAGTGAAAGATAGCTTGCCAGGCAGGGTAATATACGCCCACTGGCAGCTTTGATTTTAAATAAAAATATTTGGCAGTACAGAAACAATTACCAGTATGAAATAGTCAACCTTCAGACATACACTTCTTTCGATTTTTTTCAGGCGATACTGTATAATATTACCAAGTTTCATCAGAATCTGTCAATAATTGGGTCTTCTTGAACGCGTTTTTAAGAACAAGGGCAATATATCAATACTCACACCATGTTTCGTCAAAATCCATCAAGAATTGTGCCCTAGAGTGATAACGTGCTAAAAATTGAACTCATTTTCAAGAACAAGGGCAATAACTCATACTAAATATTTTTCGATTTTTCTGATTTTCGATAGGCTTCATCCTTGGGTGATAACAAACTTCTATGCCAAGTTTCGTCAAAATCCGTCAAGCATTGTGCCTTCAAGAGTGTTTACGTGCTAAATTGAACACATTTTCCAGAACAAGGGCAATAACTCATACTAATTATTTTTTGATTCTTCTAATTTTCAATAGGGTTCACCCTTGGGTGATTACTAACACTCATACCAAGTTTCATCTAAATGCGCCAAGAATTGTGTCTCCTGTAGTGTTTACGTGCTAAAAATTGAACGCAGTTTCAAGAACGAGTGTAATAACTGATACTAAATATTTTTCGATTTCTGTGATTTTCGACAAGGAACATCCTTTGGGTGATAACAAACATTCACACAAAGTTTCGTCAAAATCTGTCAAGAATTGAAACTTCTAGATTGTTAACAAGGTAAATTTGAATTTGATTTTCAAAAGAATTCATCCTTGGGTGATTACACACAACCATACCAAGTTTCGTCGAAATCAGTCAAGAATTATGCCTTGTAGAGTGTTTACGAGCATTTATGGACGGACAGAGTCAATTTCAATGGGGCGTATAAAAATGTGGCCTCTGCTGTAATAACTGTGACGAATCATTATTGAATATTATTGAATGATAAAATGTGGCCCCTGCAGTAATGACTGAGGTGTTTCATCATTGAATAATGAAAAATGTGGCCCCTGCAGTAATAACGGTAATGTATCATCATTGATAATTATGAAATAATAATCAAAGTGGTGCGTGTAGTAATAACTGTGGTGTCAACATTAATAATAAAAATGTGGCCTCTGACTGAGGTGTTTCATCATTGAATATTATTAAATAATAAACAAAGTGATCCCTGCAGAAATGGTTGTGGTGTATCATCATTAAATATTATTGAATAGTAAACAAAGTGATCCGTAGAGTAATAACTTCGTGTATCAACATTGAATATTATTGAATAATATACAAAGTGGTCCTTGCAGTAATGACTGTGGTGTAACATCATTTCAGAATAGAAAAGGTGGTCCCTGAAGTGGTGTATCATCATTGAATAATACAAATTGTGGACTGTACAGTAATGACTGTGGTGTACCATCACTGAGTAATAAAAATTGCGCACTGTACAGTAATGACTGTGGTGTATCAACATTTATAACAAATAATGTAGTCCCTGCAGTATGGACTGTAGTGTTTCATCAATGAATACTGTAAAATGTGGTCCCAGCAGTTATAACTGTGGTGTATCATCATTGAATAATATAAAATATGGTTCCTGCAGTAACGACTATGTTGTATCATTATTGACTAATAAAAACACACTGTCTCTGCAGTAATAACTCTGGGTGATCAACAATATAACCATATATAATTTTTTGGGTCTAGTTTTGAATAGTAATGTGAGAAATAAACTGAAGGGAAATACATGTATGATGATATTCTTAAGAAGAAGGATTATTGTTTTAAAAAAAGTTGTTTCCTGAACAGAAAGTTGTTTATATGCAGTAGTGGTCTACTTTCGTAAAAACTAAGAAAGAACTACAAAAATGCATGGTCTGCAAATATTAATGCTACGTTTGGAAAGTTTTCATAGGATTTCTCGAAAAAGTTATGGAATTCCGTGACTATGTATAAAAAGAAATCATATTTGAATTATTGAAATTTCAGTCGTGATAAGTTATGAGATTAAACTTATGAAAGGCACTACAGATTCGACCAACAAAGCTCTAAGTGGTGTTGCCAACCTCCCGAGACTGGGTTACAAATAGGGAGCAGACTGACTCTATAGGTTGGACAACTGTCGTGGCTGAATTCCAAATGCAGCAACTCTGTCTCAAGCCTTTCATTGAGCGTCAAAAAGAATTTTCCCATGAAAATTGTCGAAATTGTACATTAAACTTTTATTTTTGTTTAGGATGATCTGGGCCCAGATTTCATTGGTGTCAAATCAGTAGGCCTTGTGGTTCCGTTTTTATTTATCAAACAATTTTGAAACACCTGATGGTGATAGACAAGTCCACTGCTATACAACTTTTACTCTCTATTTTGCCATACTTTTGCCAACGAGATTTTGTCTGGAATTGTCTTTCTTTACGGATTTTTATGATTCTGTTTTCAGATTTATATAGTAGACATAATAATAATTTGGTATGCTGAGTTTGTGTTACACAAGTATTATTTCTTCGATGCCATCAGATTGTGGCTTTCTGTTGTCATCGTGTGTTGGCAGATCCGCAGCAGAATAGCCAGGTTCAGGATTCTTTTGGGAAGAAATAAACTGCAATTCGTGATTGCCTGGCATATCATCACTGAATAATAAAAAATATGGACTGTACAGTAACTACTGTGGTGGTTCTTCATTGAATATTATTGAATAATAATATTCATATTTCTAAATTTGTTGGCGATGCAAGCTATTTACTACAAAGCCAAATATTCCTCTATCACGTTTACATTTCTCAAGCCAAAGTCTCTATTCTCATTCAAGTGTTATAGAAGCAATCTTTTGAGAACAAAGCTTCATGTTTATGGTTTGAAAAAAATGAAACAAATTAACAGTGGCATTTTTGACAAACATTTAAATAAATTATAAATGACTTTAATCATCTCAGATTACCTGAATTAATAATTTTGTCTCAGTATTCACAACAAATATTCAGAAATCTTGGGAATTATTAATGACTGTCGTTGATAAATTGAAACCAACTGGTTTATGTGAGTTCTGACTTTGTCACTGTTTTGAGAAAACAACTACAAGAGATACCAATTACCAAAACAATCGTAAGCCTATGTTGCAATCATTGATCGAAACAAGGAATGGCGTTAGTCTACCATTCGGCTATAATTAAAAATCAAGGAAGATAAATAAAAATTTACATAAAGTGTATAAATAAAAGTTTTAGCAATTCTATTGTGTAGGTAGTACGGCAGTCTATTAGATTAGTTACTAAACGCCTCTAATTTGAAATGTTACAGCCAATGAAATTATGTAGAATTACCATCAACAAAGGGAGTGAAAATGATTTACCTAGGGATTATAAGTTCAATGAGAATGGATGTAGGATGGGCTATCTGCTATTAAATTTGCCCGTGGCATCATGACAACCTATAAAATACATTCACTGGTCCATCATTATCATAACAATTCTATAGTCTTTACTTTCTTGCCAGTAGTTAGATTAAAATGATATTTTTACATCATCTGTGCAAACAATTGAATTTGGAGTTTTATAAAATTACGGAAGTGTTATTTTTCTATCGATTATAATTCAGAATATTTCTCTTTTTAGAAATGGAAAGAAATGGTAGGTAATCCATTTTTCTTCTACCTTAAATTTTTTTTTCACGTATAGTGCTAGAAAAGATATAGGCTACATGTAAGTTGTGCTATGACTGAAGACAAAGTCAATGAGCATTCAAAAGTAAATGTTAATCTCTGAAAGCTTTGAAAACAATCTAGATGGTAGACGTTTGATCTGCATGACGCACGAGAGCAGCAAGAAGTTAGGCGTTTTTTTTTTCGGATGGCCGTGAAGATATTTTCTGATTAATATTTTATACTTGAGAGACCTCCAGATTTTGTCATTAAGATTTTATTTACCCAATTTATAGCCATTTATTTTCTGAATAGTTTTTGGTTTTAGTAAAACATATAAAAATGGGAAAAATATTCAATAATTTTTTTGAGAATGTGAAGCGCAACTACTGAATCTTACTCTAGTTTTCGTCTTGTCGACATAGTGCAAGCCTAAATAGATGAAAATCGAAAAATATTCCAAAGGTTTTAGTGATTTGATTGATCAAGTGCTACAAGATTTTGAACCATCTTGATATGGCCACTTTTTTTTTACAAAATCCATCGTTGAATCATTAAAAATGACCCTATCTGAGTAAGCCGACCCCCTTTCATTGTATTCATCATGATATCATTTCTGTCATTCCATTGTGCTCATCTTAACCACTACAAACGGATTACAGGCTGATTTTGTATTGTCTTATGGAACATGTTTTAGAATGAAGAGAAGTTTCTCTCAAAAGAAAACTTTCTGCTATTATATAGTCCGATTTTGCGGTCAACTTAAAATATCGTATCTTACTGTAACATGAAACGACCAAGAAACGAGCGTGAAAAAACCAGGAACCGAGCAGGAAAACGACAGGAAACGTCCTCAAACTATTTTGCGATAAATTCTACATTATATTAGTGTGGCATGATGACCAAAGGTTATTGAACAAATAGGTAGCGTAAATCGATAAAACATTCAAATTTATTCATAAATTGACTGTAGTAGTATTTACATATTATTTAGTTAAGGGACATTGAAGAATGCAGAAACTAAATGAAAACATGTTGGTTAACAAATTTTTGTATTGGAAAAAATAGATTAGTAATTCATTGACTCAGTTTTCCCCAAAAAATACTACAATAAAAACAAATTTCATTGATATTTACTCGAACGCAGGCCTTCGCAATATCTTGGGATATTGTAATAGGTAAAAGCTTAAATCTTTCATCGTTTGTTTTGAAAAATTAACTATGAACACTTAACATTTTTATCTTGAGATGATCAGGGTTCAGATTCCATAGATGTCAAATCAGTAGGGGTTATGGTTTCGTTTTTATCTTCGGAGGAGTCCACTGCTATAAAACTTTTACTCACGATTGTGCGAGATTTCTTTACGGATTTTTATGATTCTGTTTTCAGTTTTATATAGTAGGCCTAAGAATGCTTTAGGATGCTGAGTTTGAGGTCTATCAGCTGATGAAATTTCAAATTAGGTTTTAGAAGTCAGACATTTTAATATGTGTTAGTTGAAGTTTTCGGGTAATTGACTTAATATGCAGAAACATATACACAAGTATTATTTCTTCGTATTCATCAGATTGTGGCTTTCTGTTGTCATTATGATGTTGGCAGATCAACTTAAAAATTTTCCGCATCAGAACTATCAAGTTAAGGATTCTTAAGAAGAAAACAACTGCAATTCGTGATTATCTGGCTGTTTTGTGAGCTGTTTGTGAATACATCTTAACAAAGGTGTTCCTAACAACCCAGTGTCTCTCAACAATTTAGTTTTAGGACTTTATAGAAATGATATTCTCATAAAAGGCATAGAGGTGGTGGCTAGGTGAGCTAACCAGTTATTGTATTCACAGCTTACGTAGAAATAGGATGGCCATGTATATCCATAATTATCCGAATTTGAGGGTTATAAAGACGAGTCGCTGTTTTCCAATTTTCCATTTTGAAGAACGGTTGATGACGTCGCGTGTACACTGTAGACAATATGTCTGGGTGTCAGCGACTATATCAACAACACGTTCAACTTTCGGATACCCCAATTTACAAAGAGAAGATAAACTTGTAAACGAAATAAACAAAAAGTGGAATTTCTTTTTTGGGGTATATTTGAAGGAATTATGCGATTTTCATACATTTCTAATACTTGTAAAGACTGTTTTCTCCCTAAAAAATAGCGAACCATGGCCTGTAAGCGTCTTGGCTAATTATCGTGATATGGGTGGGGAAATAGCATGGCCCCAATTTTCAGAACAAATCGTCCACAAACACGTTTTCCATGACAAAATATTTCTCTCTAATTCTATGTTCAGTTCCTCAGTTATTTCCCACTATCAATTTTGACTACTATAGAGAAACAAATTTTCATGCTAAAATTGGTTGCCACAGTGGTACACATTTGACAAGGATTTTTTTTTATCATTATTATTTCACAATTGTCAACGTGTAAAGCTGTTATTTAGTGAAAAAAATGTCTAATATCTCTATAATTATCAGGTCCTAATATTTATGGTCATAACCTTGATTCAAATGAATAGTTCTGAAATGAAAAAATTTACCGTTTTCCGGCGACCCGAATTCAATTCTCTCTCTACAATGGGGTGTTTTCTTTAAAAATTAATCAAGATTAAAAAAAGTAGTGTAGACAGTAAAACAGGAAACATTAAAGGGAGAGGATGACGGCTATGTACGAGTGATTACCCAAAAGGGGTAATAACTTATTTCATTGTTGAAAGATATAATATAATCTTTGCAAACATTCACATAAACTGTTATTCAACCTCTTAGCAAAATCGGATTCATTTTACTAACTGATTATATTTTAAACGAAGGTACCAAAGATCATAATATATTTCTGATATTCACTGGTTCGCCTCTCTTATGCCTTTCAAAAAATAGTACTCGGGTTTTCGACTTTCTTAAACAATCCACAATACATAATATTTCGCTTAGTTACATTTCATTGGGTAACTTTACTCATTCAATATCCGAAAACCCATATTAAATGTTTTCCCACTATTTCAGCTCTGAAATGCCCTGTTTGGGGGAGTTGTCGGGGTGCTCATTATCGAAATTGGCACCAATCATTGGTTGGCTAGTTTTCTAAATCGCGTCTTTTTGAAGTTGTGGCCTTGTTAGGAGGTACGTGTCTGGGTAGGATTGTATACCTATATATAATTCAATGGCCAAACATTGAGAAAATTTCTTTGAAAAAAACGTACTATTTCTGGAGGAATTTTGCTGAGTAAATACAGAATTAGACTTGACACTACATTGAACCTCATTGTAGCTTAAGTTCAACTTCTTTCTTTCCAGCAACGTCTGCAGAATGGAACAGCATGATATATTTCGATGTCCCAAAGGGGTAATCATGATACACTGATTATAGTGGGAGTTATAATGAATTTATTGACCGTCTATTTTCAGGTATATTTACCTTCAAGTTACAACAAATTAATGTGATTTTATCAACATTACTCATCATCATATTAACGTTAACTAAACTTGTACAGACTTCAGGCAACGATCTATTAGTCCAGGCTTTCGCTGACAGGTAAATTAATATTTATTTCATTGAGCTGAAGAGATATACTATAAGGTATTAAGGAAGAATGATAGCGGGGATTGATAATAATTCCTCACTGACAGTATTTATAGTTTGTGTCATAAAATAATAGTTATAATGAGTTTTATTAAAGAATTAGGCCTATTTTCCTTGTCAATGTAATTGAAAAGGGTGTAATTCTGATACAATTGAGATTTTATCGTAATCTTTATAGGTCTATCAGGTCTTTCTAACAACACTCATGTCTGACACGAATTCGGATATCTGATCACGAAATATTGACCTACAGAAATATCAATGTAAATTATTGTTAATGTCGACTTTTTTTCATTGAACAACTTCATAATTAATATTATATATTATAGATGACCGAGAATAATTTCCTTACTGTGCACTTTAATTCATTTATTTTCATTACCAAATAATGCAAGATTCATACCGCGTGGTTATTACATCCCGTTTAAGATCAGACAAAAATATCAAATATCTATCTTCTAATATACTTATTATCATCTTAACATGTGAACTGTCTTTACCATTCCATTCCGAACATACCACCACGACACTGACATCATTGGCGAAACTGATTCATGTTTTATCCACCAAGTGATATTAATAGAACGAATGCAACCATCAACAACAACGTGATCTGGGTAAAATCTGACCAGGATCAACAAATGGCGATCCCAAGTTCCATACATTTCATTTTATGTTGCAGATTCACTCAAGCATCACCAGAAGATTTATTGGCCTTATGGCATACAGACTGTCACAGACGATGTCGCTCACAGTTAATAGAACATGTTAATATTGCTTGTATATTTGATCCTTATAAAATATATAGAAAGAAGAGATCTGTCGACAATCAAAATGGTGAGTAAAATGATTCTTGTTTAATTGGGGTAAAAATTATTACAATTTGTGTTTGATTTCAAAGATAATTCATGGATTTGTTCATTATCACCCCTGTTCTTCAAAATGTGTTCATTTTTCATATAATAAATACACTGTGTAGAGACCTTTTCAATTTAATAATATTTGACATGAGTTATTTCCCTTACTGTGCAAAAAGATTTTAATTCCATTTCGTAAATACTGTAGAAGGCAAAATTAAATTGAATATGAAACAAATATATAAACTGGATTTTAGCTCTTAAACACCATAGAAGACACAATTCTTGACGGATTTTGAAGAAACGTGGTGAAACTGTTTATTTACGCTCAAGGATGAACCCAATTGAAATCAACAATTAAAGATCAAAATAATAATAAGATCATTGAATCACTTCTTATAGTTCCAGACTAATCGAAATTTTAATACATAAGAAAATGTTGATGTGTGTTATTACAATTGTTCTTCAACTAAGTTCAAATTTTCAACTGAAACAAACACTCCAAGCCAAAGTTATAGAAGCTGGTTGTCATTCTTTCAGATGGTAACATTTGATATCACTCTTGTAGGAACAATATAATACTTTATGTTGCATCGTCGAAACATTCAATAAAGGACACGATCTTAAAAATACTCGTAAAATAGTCATAAACCATACACATTTCTACTCTTAGCAGACGGGAGGAGAAAAGGGAATAGTGCAAGGTAACCAGTTCGTGGCCCCAAATCCCATAAATCCCGTATAACTGGGTCATTTTCTCTTTCAGATTCCAACAAAACAAGAAATCTGTTTATTGACAAAAGTCGAGCAACAACATTCCTAGCCACGAGAGACACAGGCAGAAAGAGAAAGGGCCATTCAATTAAGAAGCGAGGAGTAATGGAAGAATGTTGTTATAATAAGTCTTGTTCTTGGGAGGAATATGCCGAATACTGTCATTCTCACAATAGACGTCCCACAAGTCGCACTTCAATGTGTTATAGATGACCTTAGAGAATAAATATAATTATAACCTTAATTTAATTAAATATTCCAACTTTTGAATTTTAACATCTAATGTGGCTTAGTGTGATATCACTGAGTGAATACACTGTAGTTTCAGAATGAGGTTGTTATTCTAAGAAGCCTTGACTTGGCATATCCTTGATACCCTTTACTACCAAGATAATAGATATGTGATAAAACACGGCCGATTGTTTTTATGATATTTAAAACCACCCTCGGGATTTTCCGAGGGAAAAGAATTTTAAAATCATTAAAACCTGAGGGAAAGTGTTTTATCTGACTTATAAACCGAAAGGGACTCATTTGCTGGAATTTTGTTCGGAAAAAACATTAAATAATTTGAAATAAGAGGAGTAACTCGTGCTGTCAAGAATCGGTCAGTTCATCAATCAGTGTGCTATACTAACAATTAATAGTTATGAAACTTTCGCCTTACATAATGCCTCAGTCCCACTGGGCTTTGTGATGGTTTGCGAACCATTGGCGATTGAAAAAGTGAACAATCTGAATGCTTCAAAATGATATACACAGAATGTTCGCCGTGCATCTGAGAGCAAAGCATCACATGCCTTCTGATTGAATCGCGACAGCTTCGAAAAATCCAATGCTTGCATTGAAATTTGTAGAGATGCATTCACGACGTTTTGTCTCGAAAAAGCATCTGTGAAGATAATTCTTCGCCGGTTTCCTTCATTATTCCCTGAACATTTAAGGGTACTGGCAAACGAATAGTCTTTGTCTGCAATATCAAAATTCTTGTCAAGAGTTTCACCGATCGGCTGAGGGCACACGACGAGACAAAATATTTCCAGTAGACAGAATAGTAGATCGTTTTCCACAATATAGATAATCGCGTGCGGATCAAGCAAGGAAAAATAAATCTGATTGGATGATGACAGCGTGGAAGCGCGGGCACACGTGAGATTTTACTCAAGATTTTAGTTGGGTACCAATACTGGTCGTGTGCCCGCATTCTTATGTAACTGATCCGTGAGTCGGAGAAAGTAATTGATCAACATGACAACGGGTGGCTAGGACTCCTTTATACCCAGTCTAAATAGTATATGTACAACAGTTCTAACGAGTTAACATTAAAACAAACGAATCCGTCAGTGGAGTTTGTTTAAATATGTTAAATAGTAAGATACGTGGTCTATGAGTGAAAAACATGCCTTCAGTGACTCCGCCACTGAGCTTCAGCACTATGGCCATGCAATAACACACAAAAATGAACTTGTTGTAGCAAACCTAAGCTTCACTTCCTCTAAGATTTCATTTTAAAAATCACTAATTAAAATTGTAAAAATTGCTAATAAAAGAGCATGGTTTTCCTCAACAAATATTTGTTTATAATTCTAAAACATTTGCGGGTAGAGCCGTTTTCTGACAAAGGGCCACAACTCGTATCTGCTATCGTGGTCAATGTAGTCGAGCTAGATTTTGTATATTTGCAATACCTTGAGGTGTCGATAAATTATTGAAGATAACTAGGATCTATCAGATAAATTTACTCAAAACTTAGTCGAGATTTTATATGAAAGGAATATTACGTGTCTGTTTTAACCACCCACCAGAACAGCTGAATACTGTCACCACAGGGTTATATAGCTCCTTGTTAAGCATATTATAAAGGATTTAGATTCACAGCGAAAAAGAAACTGTGAGGAATGTGAATGAACTTTACAAAAAATTTAAAAGTATAAAAAAAAATAAAACATGAATTGATTAATTATTGCCCAGTTATACAAAAACATTATAACGCCGTAAGAATTGAGGAGATCGAACATGGTTCCTCTTCTTCAGAACAGTTAAAAATAACGATTTTCTGTTGAATCACAGAGTTTTTGGAAAGCAATGTAAAGGATTTGTGCAATTGATATAAGACACGGCAGTTGTAGTTGTATGTAGAACATGTACAACAATGGCAGTTGCAACGCGTAACCTTTTTATTCCTTGTTTGTATGGCTGTACACATGCCTTAATATGACCACTTAACAACCCTCATTTTTCCAGTTCATCTAAGATATTATTTTGGAGTTTCTCACAGCTTTAGTTGTAAACTTCTACGGTCTTGTCCAACAATAATATACAGTACCTTCATAATGGGCAAGGTATTACGTCTCCATCTTATACCTTGACCGCAATAGCACACTTTTTTGTTTCACAAACTGTGAATGCAGCAATTGGTGTAGATTGTACGCTAGCGAATACATTTGATTTGGCATGACATTGGGGCCTCTGACTGGCTGTATTCACTGGCGTACAATCCAATCGCTAACCATGAAATAAGCGGGCCATTGCAAGGTTAATGCCACTCACCGACAGGTTTTGTCAACTTGACATTCTTGTATCGGAGTTCACATAAATAATGATGTTTATTGGATATTTCATGGCTGATTTCTTCATCATTGATCAAAAAGGATTTCCCCCATTCCTTACAGTGATATCAGCTAGTAATGGTAGACAACAGTGCCTGTTATTGTCAGATAAAAGTAATCGGACTTCAACATATATAACTCATTAACACATTATTCTATTCAATATTCTTACTTGAACTGTAGTCATTGTTATATATCACCTTGCAATCATTACCTTATTGATTTATTATCAATCATTATACTCATTACAAAACATCTACAGTCATAATTAACACTTGAAACTAGTCACAGAACCTTAGTTACCAAACCAGTTTATTTATATTCTATGCTTCTGATACCAAACATTTTTGTAGCCATGGAATAAACAGCTTCGAAAAGTTTGACTTAACACGTTGGATTAATTATGTACATGTACTTTGTTTTGTGACTTTAAAAGTTTTACAGTCTTAATTTGTTATCTTACTCTTACTCAAACTCATAGAAAAACAAAGTGACAAAGTTAAAATGATTCCAGAAAGTAGCAAAGTGTTTATGAAATTAAGAGTGGCACCACATGAAAGTAAACACAGTGTGGTATATAATGGAATTAGTGCCAATGACTGGTTATGTCCAGGTGGAATTAGTTCAAAACAAAAGAATGATTCATCCAGTGTGAGTATTGAAGCGTTATCCAAAAGACCCCATACTGCTAATAGCATTCTTGTGATCAAACATAATCCACAATATCGCGGTTTAGAGAAGTATGAGACATTAACTGGTAATAGTTACAATTCCAGAAGCGGAAGTGGCTCACAGACTTCAGATAGTGGCTTTGTCAGACCACCAACGTCCATAAAGAGACCTGTGACTGCTTTTAGTTCAAGGACTTTGAAAAGAGGGATCGCTCTTGCGACTCATTACAACATTGCTAGTAACAATTCAAAGAATGCAGATTTAGATTTGACTATTCAGTCGTCGCATTGCAAGGACGTACAGTCCAGAAAAATATGTTGGGATGTTACGCCTGAAGTCAGCAAAGTTGATCCGACCAAAGAGACGTTTGATACCATAGAGGGGATAAGAAGAAGCTACCAAACACGAGCTCAGTCAGCACCAGCTTGTGTTAACAGAACCAGAACCCAAACTGTAACCCAAGATTATAGAACCAAGACTAACCTTTATTGGCGAGCTAAATCAGCATACCACAGAAGGAATATGACTAAGGAAGATTCAACCGAAGATGGTAGCAAATATAAAGCAAATCATCAAAAACAAGAGCAACATGGATCTCTCCTTAGACCTCTTCTGTTTTCATCAGATGGTGTTATTAAACACAGTGCTGGTTGTCCGTATAAATGCAAGGGATGTTTCAAAGCTTGTCTAGTATCACAGGATTATCTAAACAGAGACCAGGAGGCATCACAAGCTTCGTGGAGAAAACAAAGAAGAATAAAACGTGGACCAGGATTTGCAGTGGAGTTTGCTTTAGCTAAAAGTCAGCCTTTGTATCAGCTTCTTCATAATCACAAAAATGGTGGAATTAAACCATCCGAAGATAGCCAAACCAAAATAGTTGACGACTCAAATGGAACCGAGACCGTTAACAAAACTACTCCAAATCAAGCTGAACGAAATCACAGATTGGGCCAACGGCCGATGAATACCAAACCATACCAGCAACCCGAGAGGGATATTAGTAAACCTAATGATCCATGTTCAGAGAAAGATCAGTGTAAACCTTCAGAGAAGAATCAAAGTAACCAACTGGAGGAAATTGATCTGAGTAAATTACGACAGCATGATGAAGATAAAGCAAACCAACAGGCTGCGCAAACCAAAATAACAACCCAAAACTCCAAGCCAGGATTAGAGCAATCTCAAAGTATCAATGTACATAAACCAAAATAGCTCAACGTAGACCAAATGATCAATGTAAAATGAACAATAAGATCAAGATAATCCAACCTACGAGGGATCCTTGCAAATTAATGGAAAAATATCAAGGTAAAGGACTAATGTAAAAGAAATTGGAAAGGAATGGGGATTGTGCATATGTAAGTGTACACTAGTTGTAAACTAACCCAATAAGCAAATAACTATGTGAATAATAAAAATGCCAACATCGTCGTATGTACGCTTATTGAGATACTTTTTTATGATGTTCAACACATAATGTAAATATTTTATTTCTTTTAGAGCGTTTCTTGCAATTTGTCGTTAAATTTGTTATCTATTTCTCGATTTGGGATCAAAATACAGTTCTATATAAGATAATTATCACTTTCAATTACGTCTATTTTGGCATGCGGTCGATGAAACTAGAAAGTTTCACTGAGATTCCTAAGTATTGTCATAAGCGTCAAGAATAACATAAAGGCTATGGTTCACTCTATTTGGAGATTGATTGGGTCTAGAATATATGTTTAGTGTTTTCATGGAAATCGCGTAATCCTCTCAACAATACTTAATTAGCAATTTCAATTTTTACTTTTACTTTACTTTTAATTTTTCCTGAACTATTTTGTTTTCTGTCTGAATACATTGAATGTTTATCTTGTTGACTTAGCCTATGAAAGGAAACACGGTTATACGATAATTTGTGATCATTCAGTCCTTAACCGTTCTACATTAGGCCGGAGTCTTGAAAAAGGCTATTGACTAGCTGTCTCTGTGTCCCTGTGGTGAATCTGCCATGCTTCAAACTGTTGAATGGCATATTCTGGTTGTTTGGAGGTTAAGACGTGACATGATCGCTGTCGTCACAAAGCACTTGAATTCTCAGTAGATATCGGGTGGCTTTTATACAGAAACCTGGCACATCTTGCAGGTGCATTTCGATTGAATCATCAGCATATTGCTCCCACAGTTCTCAACTATAACACTGAACCCAACCGGTATTATCAGTAAACACCAAGTTTTGTCAATATTCGAACAAAACTCAAAATAACAAACTCATCCAAGATGTCTTCAAAATAGATAACTTATTATGTGGTCTTATAAAAGACACGGGTGAAATATACACTAATTGTTCAATGGAAACAAGTACTAAAAACATGAATTTTATTTTTCAAGACAACATTCTAAATCAATCAAAAATGAATGCTACACTGAATATGTAGTGACAATAATTGTTTCTTGTTTTCTACATCATAAATATATAATACAATCTCTGGATGCAGTGCAGTGTACTTTCTTTAAATTGTCTTGAATCATACACAATTTTGTTTTCAAAAAATAGACACTTGAAAACGGTAAAGGTTAAGAAAATTATTCTTGGTATGATATGAACAAGAATAGTTTTCTTTATAGGGCAGAAATCCTACACCTGTACATTTGGGAGATTTTGGATTGCAAAGGACATCAAAGAATCCAGGAATATCAAGGTACTCAATAAAGTATTCATTGTATTTTCAACTAATAAATGCTGTAGTTTATTTAAATGCTGTAGAACATTAGATGTACTGGTGTATCAGTTATCACCTAATTGTCTTATTGTTAATTTGTTATTATCACTACTTCTCTCTAATAAAGGCCAACTAAAACAATCTTGTTTACGTAAATTAACTTCAACTTTTGTTCCCATCATTTTAGCTTCACTTTTTTCTGGTATGATTATCTGAAATCAAAAATTATTTCAATTTTATCAGGGACACTGATAGCATTAATAAGCACCATTTCAATTTTCGATCAGACTGTGGTTCCTGCAATTTCACTCAGACTAAGTGTTTGATGTCAACACTAATCTCAAGTTATGCTTTATCACATAAAGTAGTTAGAGATTACATGATTAAAGGGCCTTAAGTCATTTTATTTCCAAAATACTTACATCACTGAAATGAAAAGTTTTATCAAAAACACTTTTACCACCGTCAAATACAAGATGTAATTTACAGGTCACCTTATTAATTTCTATAGTACTTTTCTCTGGTGAAACTGTTTTAGCAAATATTGATAAACAGACATTGGAGGATGTTTGGTGCCAATCAAATCGACAGGATTTTAATTCTTCACCATCCACCTTTAAAATACAATAGTAAATGTTATAACAATTAAGACT
Source organism: Lottia gigantea (assembly GCF_000327385.1). Taxonomy (NCBI): domain Eukaryota; kingdom Metazoa; phylum Mollusca; class Gastropoda; family Lottiidae; genus Lottia; species Lottia gigantea. The sequence goes on from NW_008710662.1 coordinate 4,708,240, forward strand.
TTAATCATTTGCTGTGAGAGATATCAAACAGTACTTTGAACCAATTGATGAGACAAATGAAAGAATGTAAATCAAGTGGTGATTGCTAGAAATTGCAGTATTTAGACCTTTTATATCTTGGTATACCAATAAATCTGATATAAATTTTCATTGATGTCACTGAAAATAATAAATAAGATAGCTTGCCAGGCAAAGTAACATACGCCCACTAACAGCTGTCAAAAATGATAACAAAGTCTGTAGTGGTTGAATATGTGAAACCAATCATCTGATTGTTCCTGATTTCAAGCTTTACTCAGGTCTCATACCAACTTCATCAAAAAACGAATAAAAAAATGTAGTCTCTATCAGGACTACAAGCCAAATTAGACGCACTGAATTAATTCAAGGGCCAAAAATCCACCACCATTCATCCAATTATTACCATTTTTGAACTTGAGATCTCATCAATATAAACATGCATACCAAGTTTCATTGAGATCAGACTACAAGCAAAATTTGAAGCGTTTTTACTAAGTCAAGGGCAATAACTCTGAAACCAATCATCGGATTATTACCAATTTCGAACTTGAACGAGATCTCATCAATATATACAAGCATACCAAGTTTCATCAAGATCGGAGAAAAATTGCAGCCTTTATCATTCATACAAGCCAAATTTAACGCGTTTTCACCAACACAAGGGCAATAACTCTGCAACCATACATCCGATTATTACTAATTTTGGACTTAACAAAGATCTCATCAATACATACATGCATACCAAGTTTCATCAAGATCAGATGAAAACTGTAGTCTCTATCTTGACAAATTTGACGCGTTTTTACTAAGTCAAGTGCAATAACTCTGAAACCGTTCATCCAATTATTACTAATTTCAAATTTGACCGAGATCTCATAGATACATACATGCATACCAAGTTTCATGAAGATAGTATAAAAACTGTAGCCTCTATCGCGCTTCAAGGCAAATTTTACGAGTTTTTTCTATGTTAAGGGCAATAACTCAGAAACCATTCATCCGATAATTACGACGGACAGGGGCGATGGCAATATACGTCCACATGGAAATGTTATCTTACTAACCTTTTGTTTACGCCACACATGTTTTGTTAAATTACATCCTTCTTGAGCTAAGAAATTATCAAAATCTGATGTTTTTCTTTGGCAACAGGTCCAGTATTTCATACTGAAATAAAACAGGCATTGATGATTTTTTCCTCTTAGTCAAATTTACATCTCTTGACAGCTTTTAAATTACTTTTGCACTAATATCTACATAAAATATCAAGAAGCCACTGCTCTGATATCAATCTTTTAGAGGTCCTATTATCAAACCAATGAAGTTATATATATATGAAGTTATGTCTAATTATTTACTTTATAAGCCGTAGAATACTAACAGCTATGGGTATCACAACAGAATGTGACATAAGATTCTCTGACAATGAAACAAATGCAGTAAGTCTTTAAATTCATGAAATACTACAGTGAAAGCTCTCTAAGCTGGGAAAGATTATTTGCCTTTGGATACAGATTTACTTTAAATATCTTTTTAATTGTTGTAAAAAGTCTATGTTACCCTTCGTGAAAGACTGGTTGACCAGGATGAGAGGTACAGGTCTGTTCATTACTAGCTTCTCCTTCATATGTCTAGAATATAACAAATAAACAATATGGTATTATCGAAGAACACAACTTTAACACAACAAAATAACGGATGGAAGAATGAAAACAATTTTTTCGATAAATCCAAGCAATTTATCACAATTTGAAACTGATCAGAAAGAATGATGGGATATATATCAAATAAGGCACTTTTATTTTGTTTCCTCTCTTGCTTTCAATTTTCTTAACACAGTGTTCATGCTAGAATCTTAATCAAAAAATAAGAAATTCTTATATAGTCAATCAAGTGACTAGTGGTCAACTGGTCATTGTAGTATTAAATATAACTTACAGCGCCACAAGCATTATTCTTACAACTTGTACCAATTTCTATTACGGATTCATCATTCCCTGTACAAAACAGGAAACCATATTAAGTACATAAACAATTGAGAAAAGCATTTATTATTTCTTGTTTTTGTGCTGCAAGTTGTATAATTTTATGATATACTGGTATTTTGAAATGAGCAACTTTTCCAATAAAATTTAAAACCTACCTTCTATATTATTATCATTATTTGATTCCAGAGATAATTTATCAAGTGCTGTCTTTAATGAATTAGCAACTGTAATTTTGATTGGTTTTAATTTATCAGATGCAAATTTATCTGATTTAGTTTGTCGAGCTTTTATATCTTCTACCAGTGGAGCCTTGACAACAACCACCTAAAACAAAAAGAACTAGAGCCACACGTGGCACAGAGTGGGACTTTGCAAATGTAGCATGTTGCAAAAGACCCCGAAAAAATCAACCCTCCACGATAATTAGATCATGTGCAAGAACAGTCTAAAGTTGAGAAATTTCCATTTTTTAGAAGATTCTAATACCGGAAGTAGACGTCAGACCCCACAAATGAAAGCATCAGCAGATAGCCAAGGTCAATGACCTTTGATCTTGTAAAAGAGAAGGTCTAAAAAGGTCAAGATCAAGAGATATACGTCATCAAAATTTCTAATTGCACACGACTATAAAACCGGAAGTTGACATAGGACAGCAAATACAAAAGTATAAATAGATAGCCAATGCCAATGACGTTTGATCCTACAAAGGTCAAGGTCAACAAAGGTCAAGGTCAAAAATTGAAAATTTTGAATTTCCAAAACCTGTTCCTTTTTTTGAACTATGAAGCGGAAACAACCGAACTTCTAAGACAAAGTGGCTTAAAACATGAGATAATTGTATGCAAAGTTCCACTTTGAACAAATGTATACTTTGCGAGTTATGCCCTTGGCCAAAAATGTCAATAATGAGTAATTTAACCCGGATGTGCCACACGCACCTCAATTTTTTTTGCATAGGTTAATTGATATTCAAAATGTTATGTCGTGTTTCAAATTTCAAGCTTCTACATCATACAGGTCAAAAGATATAGGTCAACAAAAGTCAACAAAGGTCAAAATCGAAAAATGAAAATATCCAAATGTAAAAAACCCGTTCCTTTTTTGGAACTATAAAGCTGAAGCAACTGAGCTGTTAACACAAACTGGCCAAAAGGATGAGGTAATTGTGTGCAAAGGCCCTTTTTGAATAAACGCATCCTATGCGAGTTATGCCCCTGCATCTAAATGTAAACAATTAGTACTTCAACCCGGATGTGCCACGCCCACATAAATATTTTTGTCATAGGTGAATTCATATTCAAAGTGTCTACTTATATTCCAAATATCAAGGTTCTACATCAAATAGATCATAAGATCTACATACACTAAGCTCAAAAAGATATATACATACACTAAGCTCAAAAAGATATATACATACACTAAGCTCAAAAAGTCGCAAATATTGTAAAATAAAAACTCAAATTTGAAAAAATCACGACTTTCAATTTTGCTTTAAAAAAACGATTGTTATATATCTATGTAAAGTACACGAGAAGCACATTAGGAAACCGAAAAAAAATTTACTCTCTAGGTTAATTAGGTCACGTGCTAGAGCAGTCCAAAGTTGCGAATTTGGCTTTTTACGGATAGCTATAAAACCGGAAGTACATGTCGGAGGTCAAAGGTCAAATGACCATTGACCCTATGAAGGTCAAGGTTTAGTTTATCCCTAAGGACTTATTTCGATTTTAAGAAAAATGAGAAAATCAAGATGGCAGCGAAAGTGTCACTTCCGGTCTGGATTTTATATTCTTCATTTTTTTGTATTAGCATTTACTTACGACCTGCATAAATTCCGTTGACCTATTTCATTTACACCGGAAGTTATTCGACCGGAAGTAGATTGTACTTTCAATTGATTCCACCTTCAAAACCGGAAGTGGTGTCAAAACTCTGACTGTATCATATCATTGACTTTATTGATGCCTCTTTGCATTTTAAATTTCAGATCAATCAATGCAAAAACAAAATAGTTGCAAAAAAATTGCAAAATTCAATCGAAAAAAGTTTGCGACAAATTTTCGAATTTCATAATTTTTCAAGTGCTATCTCATCAGAAATTACAGCCAGATTTTAAAAATTAAAACCCGAAGAAAATCGATGCAAAAATGCGCCTTCTAGGGCCGATTTACGAGTTTTTGCATATGTTGCACTGTGGCACTTACGGTTTTGCAAAAATGTTGCAATTCGTATTCATTAACAACGTTGCCACTGCAGAAGGTTTACACATGTAGAAATGTTGATGTAGCTATTGAAACCTAGGCTGTGTGCCCTGTGGAAATTTCGAAAAAAAAAAAAAAAGAATTGACAATATGATAACAATCAACATTTAACGTTGTTATTTAGGAACCTACTGTCTGAAATGTCAGGGACTTCAGTAATCAATTTTTATTTGAAATGTGAAAATCTTACTTAAAATAAATCTTGATTTGTTTGGAAATAAGGCCCATAAATAAGGTCATAATGAACACTGAATATCTCTAAATGGTTCTATAAACTTTACACCATGTTAACAGTCAGATTTAAAACCTCATAAAATATATCATTATACAAGGTTCAATGTTCCTTTTTCTTGGATGAAAATGAAAAACCTTGTATACTGTACTATTATACATGTTTTTGGTTGAATAGGTCGAAGAACTCAAAGTGTTATACGAGGTTTAAATTTTCAAGGAATGAAAACGAAGTATAGCAGTAGAAGAAATGGTAATAAAGATTGTAACAAAATACGAGTTAAAATAGTTTTTTGCAATTTTCTCGAAAAGTAATTTTGCTTCATATATCGTTATACGAGGTTTCTAGCGGTCACACACGATATTTTGATATATATCGTGGGTGACCTCGTATATGCCATATTTGGTCATTTTGCCTATTTGGTACCGTTCGAAAGCTTGTAAAAGCGCAGATCTTGTGATCAAATCCTCGTATTCTTAGCTTGATTGTAAATAACTCAAAAAGCACTAATCAAATAACACGTATTAAAACAGTCAGATTTAAAACCTCGTAAAATATATTATTATACGAGGTTCAATGTTCCTTTTCAGCAGATGAAAATGAAAAACCGCGTATACTGTATTATTATTCGAGTTTTTGGTTCAATAGGCTGGAGATCTCGAATTGTTATACGAGGTTTATATTTTCCAAGAATGAAAACCAAGTATAGCAGTAAAAAAAAATAAGAAGATAATAAAAGAAGTAGTAGAAGAAATGGTAATAAAGATTGTACAAAATACGCGTACAAATAGTTTTTTGCGTTTTTCTCGAAAAGTAATTTTGCGTCATATATCGTTATACTAGGTTTCAAGCAGTCACCCACAATATATGTTTATCATTTTGTTTCACTGAAAATTAATTTGTACAAAATTTTGGGATACATTTGAAGCTCTTAATATAATATTTTGAAATATAATTTCATTCATTTTCAAGTTTTACCTCTTCTTTAACTGTATTTTTATCAGGTTTGTGGGGAGCTACAGGTTCTGGTGGCTTCTCATTGCTATGTTTTCCCTTCGTACATCCCTACAAACAAAATCAGAGATAACATTAAGAGAACATATAAAAAACGCAAGGATACCAGTACATCTGTATTACGTACGGTATTCTAGTATACATATTAGTTAAGAAATTCACTTTGAAGGAAGCCATAGGCTATAATGGGCATTGCATCTCCATCATCATCTACATTATATCTTTACAGAACAAAAACACACACAAGATCCATCATCTCAATTATACATTGATAACAATAAGTTTATAACTTACAGGAATATTCAGAAACTCTGTAAAATCAGTAGATCTCTTCTTACAACATGACCACCCCTTCAAGGCATCATGGAAGATTGGTCCACCAGGATGATATTGGCATGAATCTAAAAGAATAATTCACATTTAATTAATTGCACTCTTTTATGACAAGCAGGATACTTTATTGATTTTGCCTTTTTTGGTTATTTTACCGACAACGGTTGGCCCAATTGCCCAAGACTATCCTCTTTAGCCGGTATCAGAATCTCCTAAAAAAGCTTACCGGTTTCATTCATTCTTTTATCAAACTTTTTCCCACAACCTTTGTTATAACAAAGAAGGTCTTCTGCCATCGTATTCTTTGTACAACACAATAATATTGAGATATGTTGATACTTGTTTAATTTTTTAGTCAAACACGATGTCATTGAAGAGAGAAGATTCTAGATTCCTGAAAATAAACAAAATATCAGAAAAGGGGAGCTACTCTGAATTTATATAGAATCAGACAATAAATAATTCGTTTAGTCGAATGGTCCGATCTATATAGGCTACTGATCCTACCATGCTTAACCACTTTTATATTTTAAAATTACAAGACATTGTTAGAGTTTGGATTTAGGTTCAGCCAAAAAAAACTCAAGCATTCCATGTTCAAAAACTTCACGCTCATTTAAGTAGCCTAGGTGTATAATAAATACAAAGCCAAGTGTATCAAGCCAAATCTACATAAAAAAAAATTCAAAATCAAAACAATCATAGAGATATATATATAGCTTATCATATTATACAACACTATGGACAATATCTTACATGACCACTTCTCACACTGTAGCATTTTCAGTTGAAAATCTACAAATTTGGATAGCCTATAACAAAAACCTTGAAAATAGGTAATGTCGATAAAAAAGTCTCCCTCTTAAATTTAAAGGACAGATGCGTCATTCTATTTGACCAATTATACATTAGTGTCAGAAACAGGAGCTTTTTAGCTATCCCAATTAGTAAGTAGTGTTCATAGCACACCGTCGAAATTTGAGCCCTCAATTCCATATGTGTCCAGAATTATCCTCGTTTAAAACGACGACTGGTCATTTTAAGATACTCTGTGATATATAGAAAAATTCCTAGTTCATGATATTTTTGAAGGAATTGTGCGATTTCCTTACATTTCTTGTACTTCAGAAGACTATCTATTTACGTAGGCCTATTATATTCAAGACCCGAATCATTAAATCATCATTCAAAATTAAATCTGAATGCGTATATTTTGGATTAGGCCATACTTTGAGGTTAATATTTTTCATAGGGCGAGGAATTTAAATTTTCCCCTTTCTAATCAACGCGTAGTCAGAAGGTGCGACGATTCACAGATAGATTTGATTTTCAAAATAGGCCATAATGCCTGATATTTAAATCAATGAACAAGAAAATACCCAGAAACTCTTGAAAGCTGATTCCAATAGGGGAAAATACCCATATATTTTTTTACCTGAAACAATTGTCATGACTCATGAGTAAACAAATTTTATTCTGTGAAATATGGTATATAAAGCAGCTAATTGTATTCAGATAACTTGGATTCGAAAATGGCTTTCAAGACGATAAAATTACATCTTTTTTCAACATTTCTTCATATTTCGTTTACTTCAAAGAGACATTATCATTGAGTATAGATTCTATGAGTTAGTCCCATTTTATATCAGATTATGCCAATGGCGTTAATTTCAAATCATATGTTACAGTTGTTCTGAGTTCCCCATTTTAAAATCTAACGATGATAAAGTAATTTTTTCTTTCAAAAGTTTAACATTTCTATAATGGTTAAGACGAATTCTTCATCTTGATGTTCTCATTTTCAAGAGCGTGTAAAATTCTAGAAACCCTTATAATATAGTATTTCTGAAAGGTTTGAAATGTAATAAATGCCTGGTCTAAAGGTGACACAACCTTTAACCTCATTCTGTTTGTTTGAACGTGTTCTGTTCTTTCAAGTTGGAATGTTAAACTAATTGATGTCACCTTAACACTTAGCATTCACTTCAGTTAAATACATATAAACACACCGTGTAACATTTTACCATCCAAAATACCTGCCTTAAATAGTCACCAGTGTGCTCCCTCCTTCATTAACATAATCTAAAAACAACATTGGGTTGTCAGTCGTGAATTTCATTACTCACAAACATTATTTTTGTCCATCATTCGTCTATAATGTTCTCTCTCAAACAAAATCAACATGGATTTTAAAACTTTTATTTTCTTTCTTGGAGGATTCAAATTATTACTTGTTTCGGTACAGGCTCAAAATCGCGTGGTTCAAACATCTCTTGGTGCTATCAGAGGACGAATAGCAACTCACGATGAAGGACTAGTACAGCAGTTTTTGGGTATCAGATATGCCAAGCCTCCCGTCGGAAGTCTTCGATTTGAAAAACCAATCTCTGTTGATAGTTGGCAAGGTGAATTAGATGGAACTCAATTCGGACCATCGTGTCCACAGATCTTTCCTTATAATACTTTAGCTAAACTACCAAATAGAAACATTAGTGAAGATTGTCTGATGTTAAATATATACAAACCATTAAATAACAACAATGGTAACAGAGCTGTAATGATTTATTTTCATGGTGGAGGATTTAATAGTGGTCAGGGAATGGCAACTGATGGTTCGCTGCTGGCTCTAAAGGGAGATGTGATTATAATTACCATCAACTACAGGTTGGATGTTTTGGGTTTTTTATACACTGGTGATGAGGAAGCACGTGGTAATTATGGATTATGGGATCAACTGAAAGCATTACAGTGGATAAAGGATCATATTTCGTCGTTTGGTGGTGATGAAAACAATATTACTCTATTCGGAGTTTCAGCCGGGGCTTTCAGTATAGGTCTTCATCTATTCTCAACTCATAGTAATGGACTGTTTCAGAGAGCAATCCTTCAAAGTGGTTCTCCTTTCACACCATTGGCATTTGCTTTCGATCCTATTGATTATTCGAAAAATGTCAGTATGGAATTAGGATGTAGTCCCAATATTAGCAATTGGAATACCAAAGCAGCTATCGAATGTTTAAAAGCAGCCGATTATGATGTTATTTTGGGAGCATCTGTTAAAGCCAGGACTCATAACAGAATAGCATATAGATTGGACATAGCTCCAGTTGTGGATAATGATTTTATTACAGATGTTCCCGAAAGTATCATTGAAAAAGGGAACAAAGACATAGCTTTTTATACTACTGACGTTATCATTGGCACTAATTCAGCCGAAGGTGGTAATGTATTATATATGTTAAATAATTTCAATGCTAACGTTAAGTCTAATATTCGTGAAAGTGTTTCGGCCAATGTTCTATGTAATAATGTTAGTAAATACTTGGTTCAAGATTTCTATGATAACGATAAAGGTGTTGAAGACAAGATTTGTTCAATGTATAACAGAAGTACAGAGATCAGTGAAGAAGAACAGTCAATGAAGGTCGTCGATATGGTTGGGGATATGATGTTCGTTGGTCCTGCTGTAAAAACCTTACAGCTACACTCCGAAAAAGCCAAGAACTCTGCGACATATCAATATATATTTTCTCACCAGCCTAACATGAATAGCCTAAAAATCTACTTCCCGTGGTTTAAAGGGGCGAACCATCTTGATGAAATACCATTTGTATTCGGCCCAAAGATATCCTACAATGCTGCATCAAGACAGAATATTGGTGGTGAAGAATACCAGATTTCTGAAGAAATGATGATGTATTGGACAGCTTTCGCTAAAACAGGGTAATGTCATGGCTAGTATTTTCTGTATTGTCCATTAGGTGGGATGAGCGAAACGGTGATATTGGTGATTTATGTAGTCAAAATAAGATCTAATGGCATAAGCGTTTCACATAAAATACTCACCACTCCACTTAGACTCTACTGACAACCAAACTCTAAGTTTCAGGCATAATACTTATTTCTGATCTGGTCATGACATCAACATTTGACCTTGATAGGGTGATAAATTCTGTCCTGCGTCGCTTCTGACCATTTTGTTCAAAAAATTCCTTCATTAATACACATTTTTCTTTTTCAGAGACCCGAATGATAACGAAGTGACAACTCACTGGCCACTTTATACAACAGAAAAGAGGGAATTCATTAATATATCAGATAAGATAATAATTGATGAAAATCTATGGCCGTCAAGGATGAGATTTTGGAATGTTCTATCTCGATCCATAAACATTCAGAAACAAGATGTGTTCAGTGACAACAGTGCCGATATAGTTTCAGTGACATATATTACTGTATATATTGTACTTATAATTCATGTTTTTCTGCGTATTACTATTTGAATAGTTATAAGTAAGACACGACATTTGAAATAATACCCTCCGACGACTTGCAGCCAAAGGGACATGTTCGTCATTTGTTTAGGGGTTGATTTATGTCTAGAATATGTGTAAATAGTCTTCAAAAGTATAGAAGTGTACGAAAATCGCACAAATATTTCAAACTATGAAATTTACTCTCTAGTTCTATGCATGTCTTTTCTATCTATTTTAAAAATGACGAGTCCTCTTTTAAACTTTTAAACGCGGATAATTCTAGACAGACATGGATTAGAAGGCTAACATTTCGATGGTGAACTCTGAGCTGTGAACACTATTACTGATTAGTTTAGCTAAAAAAAATTCCAGTTTATGTGATTAAGCTGCGATCGGTCAAATAAAATGGCGCACCTGACCCTCACGTATAGAGTTGTCTAGACGCCCTTATTTCTTCCTGACATCTTTGGACTGGATCGAACGAAGTTTTCATCTAAATTTAATCTATAAAATTTCATCTATAAAATCGCTACTAGAATAGCTGATTTATTAGTAAATAATTACGTATTTTTTTATCATTTTGTATCTTATTATTATCTTATCTTCAAATGCAGTGTTAATCGATCGTTATAACGCTTGGATATGATAACTTATTTTGAAAAAATGCAGGAGAGCATATGCTAAAAAAAAATAACCAAGGGAGGGGCCACTTAAGTCCACTTAAATATACTGTGTGTGGGTGTATGTAACCTAATATGCTGTGTGGATGGGTGTATGTAACATTTCCTAATGTGCTGTGTGGGTTGGTGTATGTAACCCTTCCAAATATGCTGTGTGGGTGGGTGTATGTAACATTTCCTAATTTGCTGTGTGGGTGGGTGTATGTAACATTTCCTATATGCTGTGTGGGTGGATGTATTTAACTTTTCCTCATATACTGTGTGGTGGGATGTATGTTACCATGCCAAATCAACAGTATAGGTAAGGTGTATGTTATAAATACTCATGTTATCAAGTGTATGGGTTGGTGTATGTTAACCAACCGAATCAGTTGTGTGGATTTGCGTATGTTATCTTGCCTAATCAACTGTATGCATGGGTGTATGGTATCCTACCAAAATAGTTGTGCGGATGTATATATCATAACTTTAGTTCAAAATGTACTTAAAGAGGTAGACTGTAATTGAAAATGCAGTTTCCTAAGATCTTCGATTTACGCAAATTATTATTCTCACATTCAAATTTATGTCTTTTAATTCCATTCTGTTCAATAGTTATCACGAGAAATAAAATTTGCACAAGATTGAAAGACTTGGGAAGGTTATATTACAGCAACACCGGTCACCTTGTACCTGGACACCGAGTCCAATGAAAACAACATGTTAAATCTTTTTATTTCTAAAACATATACAAATAGCATCTATATAATACAAACCACATAGTGCACTGCATCAGCTGGTATTATAACTATTTTATTCCTATAATTGTAGGCCTATGCTGTTATCCTTATCAGTTCCTCTTCATCTTTATATATCAATATTTTACTTTTCAAAAACACACATAACAAACCCTTACTGCAATGTAGAATACTCTAATCTTTATACAATTTACACCAAGACCTATATACAAATACAAGTGTAAAATTTAAATTACGCATTTTATTAAAACTATATTACAAGGAGAATATATCTTTCTAAATATAAAAAAAATAGATCTATAGACCATAGAAGCTCTTTTCTCCAAATATGAACTTGAATTTGAAATTATAGTTTGCAGTACGAGAGAACGAAAATATCAACAATATTTAGTTCATCCCCAATGCCTCAAATGAATAACCAGATCGTAAAACAAAATTAAACGACTGTTAAGTCATATTACAGTCTAATGCTTATATCAGAATATCGAATTAATACATCAATAATCTCGTCTTGGCCAAGATAATTTAGGTAGATGTAACCATTCATAATTATGTCTAAGCAAGACACCAATATAAAAGTTGACAGCTCAAAATTACTACAGATTTCATCTTTGCAGTCGTCAAACCATCATAGTCATTTTATATTTCTTTACATTTTATAAAGGTTGGTTCGGTAATGTAAATTGTTCATTACATTGAAGCAGGGTCTAAAGGTGGACAGTACAATATATGTTTGTTGGAAAAAAACTTGATGGTTCAATATTACCACAGATTCTATAATTGTGGTTAACTGTTACCATCATATTGAGTTTAGAATGGATGTTTTCATTACAATTTAGAAGAATTCACTCAGCCAGAAACTTAGTAAATATGTACAATTTGTCGAGATAAAAAATCTTGATGGTTCAATATTACCACAGATTCTATAATTGTGGTTAACTGTTACCATCATAGTGAGTTTAGAATGGATGTTTTCATTACAATTTAGAAGAATTCACTCAGCCAGAAACTTAGTAAATATGTACAATTTGTCGAAATAAAAAATCTTGATGGTTCAATATTACCACAGATTCTATAATTGTGGTTAACTGTTACCATCATATTGAGTTTAGAATGGATGTTTTCATTACAATTTAGAAGAATTCACTCAGCCAGAAACTTAGTAAATATGTACAATTTGTCGAAATAAAAAATCTTGATGGTTCAATATTACCACAGATTCTATAATTGTGGTTAACTGTTACCATCATATTGAGTTTAGAATGGATGTTTTCATTACAATTTAGAAGAATTCACTCAGCCAGAAACTTAGTAAATATGTACAATTTGTCGAAATAAAAAATCTTGATGGTTCAATATTACCACAGATTCTATAATTGTGGTTAACTGTTACCATCATATTGAGTTTAGAATGGATGTTTTCATTACAATTTAGAAGAATTCACTCAGCCAGAAACTTAGTAAATATGTACAATTTGTCGAGATAAAAAATCTTGATGGTTCAATATTACCACAGATTCTATAATTGTGGTTAACTGTTACCATCATATTGAGTTTAGAATGGATGTTTTCATTACAATTTAGAAGAATTCACTCAGCCAGAAACTTAGTAAATATGTACAATTTGTCGAGATAAAAAATCTTGATGGTTCAATATTACCACAGATTCTATAATTGTGGTTAACTGTTACCATCATAGTGAGTTTAGAATGGATGTTTTCATTACAATTTAGAAGAATTCACTCAGCCAGAAACTTAGTAAATATGTACAATTTGTCGAGATAAAAAATCTTGATGGTTCAATATTACCACAGATTCTATAATTGTGGTTAACTGTTACCATCATAGTGAGTTTAGAATGGATGTTTTCATTACAATTTAGAAGAATTCACTCAGCCAGAAACTTAGTAAATATGTACAATTTGTCGAGATAAAAAATCTTGATGGTTCAATATTACCACAGATTCTATAATTGTAGTTAACTGTTACCATCATATTGAGTTTAGAATGGATGTTTTCATTACAATTTAGAAGAATTCACTCAGCCAGAAACTTAGTAAATATGTACAATTTGTCAGATTAAAATCTTGATGGTTCAATATTACCACAGATTCTATAATTGTAGTTAACTGTTACCATCATATTGAGTTTAGAATGGATGTTTTCATTACAATTTAGAAGAATTCACTCAGCCAGAAACTTAGTAAATATGTACAATTTGTCAGATTAAAATCTTGATGGTTCAATATTACCACAGATTCTATAATTGTGGTTACTGTAACCAAATTGAATTAAAAAATTTAAGAAATAGAATATAAATTCCAATTACTATAACAATAAAGATGGTCAGGAAATACGCTATGAAAGTAGGTTCATAGATTTCAGCTATCATTCAAACAAAAGTAGATGGATATTGAATACTGAATTATCAAAGTTAAAATCTATCATAATGTCATAATTGAATTGTGAGTTCTGATTCTTTGAATTCTAATATTCAAGTATTCCACAACACAGGGAAGCTACTTTAGTCGACCTATCCATGTTAAGCTTCAGATCAACCTATCCTATAATATACGAAGTACCATTCCTTCAGAATGATCAGATCATTATTCCTATCATAAATTATAATATTATATCATTATTTCAGTTTGCTTTCATACATTGTCATTCCTTCTGTTATATTCGAGTACACAATAACATTATTTTTCTTTCAGCTTTATTCTTATCATATATTATAACATTATCATTCCTTCAGTTTTATCTTATCTTATATTTTAACATCATTATCATACCTTTAGATATCTGTCACATCATGTCTGTTATGAGTCTGAATATTTTTGCAATTAACGTCATAAACATTGTAACAGATGTGAAATTTTGACCTACCGTGTATTTTAACACGATCTCTAAGTATATCTGAAATATCACTGTAAATGTGTAAATAGCAACACAACTGTATAATAAATCAAAAAAAGGATAATTTTAATGAAAGAATGCGATCAATGATAAAGCGCAGGGTAAAACGAGGGAAAGTTTGCTAGGATAGCGGCATTAGCCTGCTCTTTTCAGATTTCCAACTGTCGAGGGATCTTTAACGTGCACAACCTGTAACGCACGGGGCCTGGTTTATTGTCCCACCCGAACGACTAGACGCTTTTTCCATGTCAGGCACTTTTACGAAACACTCATTCAAAGTAAGCTCTTTCGATAAGACAATACACAGACTTCCATGTCATGCATTATAGTCAATAAACATCTTGATTCAGAAAATATCTTATCCAATAACAAGTCACCATGAACCGATATGATATTCATATTTCTGATATAATAAAACAGAGTCATGCTTAGTTTAAAGAAGTGGTAATTGCATCATTTTGGATTGCAAAAACATGGTTTATAATCTATTTTAGTGGGGAAAAGGAAATTAAAGGGTTTTAATGCCGCCTTTTATGTAATTTTAAAAGAGAATACTTTCAATATTATTACATTGGTTTATAATAAAATAAACGAGGTTGAGTCACCCGTGGTATTTAAATATATCATTTTATATTGATAAACTAATTATTAATCAAGTATTCTTCTCAACTATCATATTTTCTGAATAGTTCATAGTTCAAGACTTTAATTCAATACTCTATTTTCCTATCTTATTTACCCGTCTTCATTAGCCCACATGGTGCAGAAAAGTAGGACGTAAAACTCCATTCATTTCATTTCATTTCCTATCCTATTTTAATAGTAAGCGCCTTCATTCGAAATAAGTTTATTTTTTGTATGGTGGCCCATCAAAGACACATACTCCATTGCGTAAATACTCATTACAATATTAAAGAGTATTTTTCAAGGATTAGCTGTCATATGGAATTTATAACATAGTGTCTGAAGCTAGTCTTCATTCGAAGTTACTTAAGTGCTTCCTAGCTTGCACTTTGTATGGTGTTCATCCGGTAGTGGATTTACTTTCTGAACATCTGAAGATCCCTAATCCATTGGTGTGGTGCATCAATAAACAAATTAATTATTTCCACAATTGTTCTTTCATTTTACAGTATAGAAGAAACAATTTGGTTTGCGTTTGCCATCTGTTTCCATGTTAAATCTCGAAATTCAACCTTCTATAATTTTTTCCAGAAATTTCGTTGAAAAGATGCACAAAATTCGCGTTACAAACCAGGATATTAGATTGATATCATTAACGTTGGAATACATACAATCCAGTAGCGGTAAGAGTTCAGAA
Source organism: Lottia gigantea (assembly GCF_000327385.1). Lineage (NCBI taxonomy): Eukaryota > Metazoa > Mollusca > Gastropoda > Lottiidae > Lottia > Lottia gigantea. Next base: position 4,723,999 of record NW_008710662.1, read on the forward strand.
GGTCGAGTTTTCCTTTGACCACACTACAAGCCACGTAGATAGTGAGACATCATCTGCATCTTCAGTTCCAGTACAACCTCAAAGTAGCCCGACTAAGTGTAAACCTATCATATCTTGGGCTGCTTCTAGTTGTAATGCTGAAACGGCTAGTACAGTTTCAGATGATGAATCTGAGCCAGAGTCAGTACGAGAGGATGATACTTCTGATGTTACCGTAAGTAGTGGTTAAGGGGTGCTTTTTTCACTTCACTCCGACTGTTTGGAGAAAAAATAAAAAATTTTGCTCTTTCAGATAATCACAAGTTCATACGCCCGAGCCAGAATTCTAAAAATGGTTGTCGTCTTATAACGGGTATAAATTTGTAGTTCCTTCTCTTTGATTTAATGAATGAGCATATAAGTAATAAAAAGCATAGGCTAAAGTTAGTTTTTCTATTAATACAAAAAGTATCTATAGGAATGTACAGATATATACAAATATGA
>NW_008710662.1:4724531-4848474 GCF_000327385.1 Lottia gigantea
TATGATAGATCGAAAACGTGCGACTAGCAAATACGCTGAAAAGACAATCAGGTCGCCGAGGAATGTCACTAATGAGGAGATGGGGTTTTTGGTGATATGTTTTACATGTTTCTAGAGAAGTCTAATCCTGGTCTATGCACCCACTCTTTAATTTTGGTAAACATAACGCCCGTTAAATATTACACAACATCTTCACAATGCCAATCTAATACATCATATATACCAAAACCACCATATAATATACAGTTTATCACATTTGAAAATGGTTCTTTACCGTCAATATCAATAGAAACCTTTAAAAATATCATTAATATGAATAAAAAACTTAAAGGATTGACCTTAATCAATAACAACATTAAGGAAATAGCGAAAAATTCTTTTAAAATGTTTACCCATTTACGTCACGTGTATTTGTCAAAAAATGAGTTATCTTTGCCGTCAGTGTACAATCTGATGTCAGATTTGAAATTTGTTGGAGCACTCGGTAGATTGAAGTTGGATTATACGGGTCTGGATAGCTAACCGTCCGACATCTTTAATGAACTTTCAAAATCATATATGCAAGAACTGAATATCTCTGGAAATAATTTCCCAACACTAAATTTGTCCATGTTTAAACCAATATCGAAGTTAAATTCATTATGTGGTGAAAAGTAAAGTGCAAATAGTTATTAATGGTGATATTGAAAACCTACAGAAAATGGATCTAAGTTCAAATAAGTTAAATGAAATTCCTAATTTTTGTGACCCAAACGTAGCGATGACCCCTCGTCTAAGAGAAATTTGGTTTTTTAATAATATGATCTGTCGGTATAGTCCAAAAAATTTTAACTGTTTAACAAATCTTAAAATAATTGAGAAAAAATGTATCGTTGAAATAGGATCTGGTTTCTTCTCTAAACTGAAATAATTAAATACATTAGTACTTAACAGTCAAATAAATCGACTATGCTTTCAATAACAGTAAACTTCAGACAGTTCTCCTCAATAATACTGATATGTACTCTGAATACATCGATCCCACGGCGTTTGCAGGGTGTTCTAATCTGGATATTTTGGATATTTCTGGAAACCATCTCTCAGATTCTTAAAAGACAGTTGTGAGACAATCTAACTTAGTTGCTTCATCCAGTTCCAGTTCAAAAGAAGAGAGAACGCAAAACTAGTAGTTATTGAAGACAAATTAGGAAAACAACTAGATTCAAAGACTTTGTGACAGATTATTGGTGTTCATTTTAATGTGCATAATAATCTGGGGGAGGTGGGAGACAATCGAACTTAGTTGCTTCCCTGGATTGACTCCCTAGTCGAAAGAGATAGATTTGCTTGATGCCAGTCTTACGTTAGGTTGCTTTTCTAATGTTTACATCATATTATAATATTGTCTCTCTGTAATCTTGACGATGTGTGCTAATATATCTTAAAACCTACATCGAGCATAACATAGCGCTGCGACACTTCTACACTTCTATTACGATGGCATCGCTATTTTTCTCAGCAAATTTCATTTTAGCAGTCCAGAATGCAGGCTCAATCGATTAGATGTTGGTTTGATAAATATATTCAAAAGTCTATTGTCTGAGCAAAGTAAAAACGTTTTTTTATATGAATTGGAATGACAACTTCAAATAAGTACTGTTAGTCGTAGAATGTACTTGTGTTAATAAAAATATAAACATGAGCTCACATTATTTTTAGCCAAAGTTTTACATTTTTGGTTGAAATTGCTTGGAGTGAAATATTTTTCTTTTAAATGTAAACTTGCAATCATATTTTTATCAACGTAAAGACATTCTAATCTTAGTCAAACAGTATTATTTTGAAAATATAGAAAATAGTCGAAGAAAAACCCTTTGCTGTACTCGCATTATAAGCCCAAATTGCCCAAATCATCATATTAAAATACAGGGATCTGTTTCTCAGTTCAAACGATATTTCCTTTTGAAATGCTAGATGCATGTGTTCTCTTTCAATTCAGGAAATATTAAGCTTTTTGTATCAGTTGGCTAATGGATAGTTACTTAGTTTTATGGATTTTACTTGGATTAAACAGGGATTCCGTAAAATGGTTATGACACCAGGTAAGTCCACTGATGTATAAATAAACTTTTATAGACCTATTTTTAAATTTTGTGTTCACTCTAACAGGTAGACCTGTCCATCCAAAACTTGCCTTAGTAACCGAGCATGCTTTTGTATATTGATAAAATGTAATGTAGAGCTTAAATGTCAGCTGGTGGCCTTTCTATCTTTCAAAAATTGCTTATAAAGTACAATTCTGAACAAGTTTAAGTTTTTTTATATTTCTAATTTGAAACAAAGCTGCCAGTGTACTTATTTTTCTAGTTATGTATCAAAAGCGTGTGCAAATACATCCCAAATTTTACTGAAAGGACCCAGATCTTGCTGTTGAATCTTACAAGGTCAAGCCAAAATTGAATTATTAAATCTCATCAATTAAGGAAAATGTAAAAACAAGGATGTCCTTATTATGTCTTTATATATTTCAGAAAACTGCTTCATGAAACAATATACTTGATAGACCAACAACCATTGGTGATTTTCATTCATCAAAAAACTTCTACGTTGTTATTGATAAACGGTCTTCTTAAAGAATTATATCATTATTCATTTTCGTTTATCTTTTGAAGATGAAATGGATATCAGATTTTTGTTTAAAATGTCATAACATAAATAAAACTAGCTATATTTATATGAAAAATGTTCTTTTATTTAGGTATACAGTTTACAATGCTGTAGAAATCAGACCTATTTTAACTCAAGATTTGTGTGTTAAATGACCCATTACTAAGCTTACTTATTAGATCGTTTGAGCTAGGTGTTACCGAGCCAATAAATTGTTCACACCCACACCTTACATCTTACGCTATTGATATCGTATTCGTTTTAAAGAAGTATTCATTAACACCGATATTGGTGTTTACTATATCTACCCGAATCTAAGTGTAAACATTTACACTTTGAAAAGTGTATAAGTTTCGAGAAAGTGTAAAATAAGCAACGAAATTGGTGTTAATTCACATATTTTACACGTTAAGAAGTGTATAAGGTTACACTGAGTGTGTGTAAAACAATCATACCGGGTGTATACACTCATAACCTACACCAACAACCGTGTAAACAATAAAACTTGCACGAATATAGTGAAAACTTGCACCAACATTGTGTAATAATTCAACACTAAACGTGGTGTAAGATTACACCTTTTTCGGTTGCAACTTAGTTTCCACTCAAAAAGGTGTAAACTCTCTCATTATTTTTTAATGTGATGGATCCACTGACTGTTTTTCGTTTAGAGGATATTGACAGTAAGAATATGACCAATGCTTTAAATGTGCTCCTGAATACTACAACTTACATTGCATGGGATGAGCTAAATGAGAATTCTCATTTATTTTGGAACAAACTAACAGGATCTCTATAATTAATAACTACGATATACTTATTCTATGTAAACGGTATTCTTATAGCCTATTCTTATCTTTTTAATCTCTCATTTTCCCTCAAATATTTACAAGGACGTTGTAGGATCAAGTCCTTTATTCGACTACGCGGATTTATACAGTGTACACAGTTTTTTCTGTTTATACATCGATAAACTGAAAAAATGTTCAGGTCATTCCTTAATTTAAAAAAGTTGGCTTTTTGTTTTGAATGATTACTGATCGTTTGTACTAATACAATGAATGATAATATTTGTATGTACAAATAAACAGTCGATAAAAATAGAGATTTGCAACCAAAACATTGTCATAATAAATACGATAATATGTTTGTTCAAAGTGGTGGAAACTTGTATTAAAACACGTTTTTTATGTGTGTATTACTTATAATTATATAATAACTATAATTATAGCTAACTGTCAAATATGCTGATCACTTTTACTATTGTATTTACCTAGTCAAAAGTCAAGCTTTATCTATATAGTGAAGTTTGCTATATAAGTTATAATCTGTACCCTATATAACAACAGTCAACAGAATCTTAGTGATTTATAAACATAATAATATATAAAATATAAACAGAAGTTATTTATGAGATAAGATATCTTAGAGGTTTGTTTTATTTTACTTTTCAAATATATGAGACGTACCTAGACGTAGTTCATGGTACGTAAGGTTGGCATTGTTCGTTACTTTGAGAACTTTGAACCTATTCTGACGAGTAGTGTTACTAAATACTGTATTTATTTGACTGTAGCTATTTGCTTGTAAAAATTATGCTGTAGGAACCAATGCGTTACGAGTATCTTTTGGTTCTCTACAACATGGTGACAACAATACTTTAAAGAATATGTACTACCTCTTAGGATGACCAAAAATTGTTATGTTCAAAATCAGTCTTTGTTCATCAGTGGATTTACCTGGTGTCAAAAAAATACCACAGAACCCCTCCAATATCCCATAAATCCATAAAACTAAGTCATTTTGAAACACGATTAGAAGCGTTTTTCAATGATTACTTAATTTAATGGATATATCGTGTTAGAGAAATATTCTACTCTTAAGTCATTTCACCTGGTGGTCCAACTGATGGAATATAAATATACTCTTATTGATTTTATTGAGACTTTTAATTTTATGTCCATTCTAAGAGGTTATATTCCTTTAGACATGGGTCATTGCATCTCCCGACGAAAGGTGTTTGTATGTGTACTTTTGGTAAATGTACACGATCAATAGCGTGATCTCTGAAGCAACATAACTGTCAGTAATACGTCTCCATGAATAAATAGCAAGAAAATTATCTAGAGAAGTTATGTACTATTTTCTAACATATCTTAAAATTCATTTGATAAAATGTGAAATAAACAGTAATCACGTTTTCAGGAAATTGCTAATAATTATCTAATCAATTTTCACCAAATAGAACGTTGAAAAATCAGGCGAAAAGCTTTAATACCGAGTTCCCGAGTGATACAGTAGGAACTGAGAGGGTAATTGGTTTCGTTGTCCTTTTCCCACCCTCAGTTTGTAAAGAAAATGCATTACTAAGAATCTAATTTTTGACATATCATTAACTACTCTTCGAAATCCCAACACTAATTGGTCTGTGTACACATAATATCATTAATCGAGGAAATAAAGAGTCGATCTGTTTGATGAGATAATATTTGAAAATATAAGCTGGTCATGATACATGTAGGCCTACATGAATTATCAAAACTATTTTGGCAGTATAAAACATATTTTAAAACAAAATTTGGGAATTCATGTTGAATATATGGACCCACCTCGATGTGTTCTTATACTTCTCTTAAACACCGACAACTTGTTCTGGTCTAGAATACATGCGTTCTGAAAAGAGAACACTAATGTTCTAAGCTATGTGTTCTATACTCACCAATGCATACCAAGTGTTCTGTTCTTTTTATTTAAGAACACATTGTCATCTATTTAGAGTACAGTATTCATACAACTTAGGGTCGCCGACTAGAATTTTAAGTAAAATTATTATCGCGTTGCCGACAGGATTTATAATATCAACCAAGTTTGATATTTGTCACCGATTATTTAATCGTCTGCAAGACAGAGCGTCATCATCCAATCAGATTCATTTTCCTTTTAATTTTGCATGATTTGCATGGCACGTAATTTTCGACATAGTGGAAAACGACCGACTGGATATTTTTGTCTCCTCGTGTGACCGCAGCCGGTTTGTGAAACTCGTTACAAGACTCGCCGACCAAGACCGTCATTGTCAAGTCATTGCTAAATGACAGATCATTTTGTAAATTTTTTTATGATTTTACTTACTAAGCTTGCTCTATTTTGGTATCTTTTATACTCGTACGAAGCTGAAATAAGGTAGACAATTAATTCAATTAAGAAATTACAATTCGAAATACTACATCATTTCAAATTCCACTGTACTAAAGAGTGAGGGGAACATATTATTTCAGGCCAATAAAACTTGAAAAAGAAAGACACCGAATGAATGTCATTGCGATTGTTAGCTCAATACACATTTCCCAGTTCAAGGGAGGTAGCTTTATTTTGATATTTTAAATAAGGTTTATGGAATTTGAACTTTTTCAAACATCGTTGTTGATAAGAAATAAGATAGATATGCAAAGAGTTAAATAAGCGGATTACTCCAAATGACAGCCCACGGTGGTATCTTACAACACCAACTTTAATTTCGTAAAACACTTAAAAATTAAAAGCTTTTTTCATTCGGGTCAATGATATGGCAATGAAACTCGATCCTTGATAGTGTGGTGTATTTTTTATACGAACACTTTTCTCAAATATATAAAACTTAAGTGGTCTGCCTGTAAATAAGTATCATAGTCGTTCGGATGGGACAATAAACCGAAGTCGCGTGTGCTACAGGCTTGGCACGTTCAAAATCCCTCAACAGTTGGAAATCGAAAAAGAGCAAGCTAAAGCTGGATTTATACTTTTTACGCCGTAAAACGCCGTTTAACGGCATAAAACGTTACGCCGGTTAGTGGCGTAAAACGCCGGACCTGACCGCGCCGGTCTTAAGTGTAAACAAACGCGCGCTAAGGCCCGCATGCGCCGACCTATTTCCAAGGCTTTGCGGAATTTCACCACGTGTTAAGATGGCGGACATAGCGATGAGAAGGCACTCCACGTCGTGCTCCAAACAATGGAATATATCACCTATAGGACCCGAACCTCCCTAGAGAGTACATGCGAGCAATATTTGGTCGCCGACAACATCAAAGCGATTTTTATCACCTAGTGCGAGAACTTGAGTTTGCTGATTCCGAATGTTTTCGCAGGTATACTCGATTTTCACTCGCATTCCTCGAAGAGGCTCTGCAGCTCATTGGGCCACTCATTCAACATCTTTAGACACATTGGATTCCAATCGGTCCAAAGGAACGTTTAATGATGACGACTAGGTAAATATGTGTACATTTACTTTGGAATAGAAATGTCATTTTCCAATTAAATAACTGTATTTTGTCTCTTTCGCATCTGTTTGGTAATAATTCGTACTCATGCATGCGAGGTTGAATTGAGCGCTTTGGGTTGAGGTAATACAGAAGCAACTGTAAACTGTTAGATTTAACCCTGTTGAAGCGCACTGACTGTCGGGCTTTGTAAAGAGGCTTACTTAACTTTTTAATTGTATTGGGAACACTGAAAGCACCGATTCTAATTTTCAGTCAGACGTTCGTGGTTCTTGCAATTTCCCTAAAACTAGCGCGTTGTATGACATTTCTAGGGGTAAAAGCTACTATGTCTCTAAGCATATCTATCTCGGATTTAGTGGAATTGTAAGAACCACGGACGCCTGGATGTAAAATGGGATTGGTGCAAATCGATGATTTCAGTGTCTCCAATACACATAAAAAGAAAACCTTTCAACAATGCCTTTAATTGTTATTCTAACACTCGTTGGGTATATTAGTGCCATCGGTGTCCATTAATATACGTATAATCATAGAACATATCCCGCAACATCCATACTTACCATCTCGACCCAACATCTCGCCAATGGTTCGCCAGACAGTTTCTTTCTTCATCCGGTCTTTAAAATCTGACCGGGTTGTCACGTACAAACACTTAAATTTTTCAACCTCAATTATCAACTACTCATCTGTGTTTTCAACGTTGTCCATGTCTGTAGAAAAGATCCGAATCACTCCTTGTCTGTGTTCTACAATAGCCACCTGTGATTGGTTGAAATGTCGACGTTTGCTAGCGTAAACGCCGGAAAGCTCAACACAGTTGAACTCTGGAAAATGTTACGCCGTCAAACGGCGTTATACGGCGTGTCTCGCTGGCGTTGTAAGTATTAATCGATGCCGTTAAACGCCGTCTGCCAGCGTATAAAAGCGTTTAACGGCGTAAGAAGTATAAACCCAACTTAATACCAAAATTTCTCTTATTGTACTCTACATGGCGCTGTCCATCGTAATTAACCCATATGATGCAGAGAGTATGTCGTAAAACTCCATTCATTTCATTTGTAAATGACTATCAGTGTGTGTGATATCTCATATCTTCAAGTAGTAATTCAGTAGGCTGCATACCAGTGTAGTTATAATCAAAATGTTTCTTGACTGAATATTTGCATGTTTTTCTTTATTATATAGGCCTACTATACTTTTCCGACACCATATGACGAATATAGAATATTTATTCTAATGAATAGATTAAACATCAAACTTTGACATTCACATAGGCTACTATGTTTAATAGGCTAGCAGATATTATTGATTTTATTGATCAATTTATTGAATAAAGCTGTTGCCGTATTCATGTTTTTTGGGAAATATCTGTCAAAACACTGTCTCATTGTGGTTCTATTTTACGAAAGAAAGTTCCGGTATAATATAGGGCAATTGCCTGAAATCATATGACCCAAGAACTAAGCGTTTTATGTCGTCAATAATTGCGAAATCCTTATGTGATATACCATATAACTTGATTAGTGACGTCATAAAACGCTTAGTTTTAGTGGAATTACCGGAACTGAGAGGGTAATTGGTTTCGTTGTCCTTTTCCCACCCTCAGTTTGTAAAGAAAATGCATTACTAAGAATCTAATTTTTGACATATCATTAACTACTCTCCGAAATCCCAACACTAATTGGTCTGTGTACACATAATATCATTAATCGAGAAAATAAAGAGTCGATCTGTTTGATGAGATAATATTTGAAAATATAAGCTTGTCACGATACATGTACAAATGTACATGTATTATCAAAACTAATCGATTGCCACGCAATAAAATGTATAATTGGTATATAGAATTTTACGGAGCCCCTTTAGCGCAATTTTCAACACTTTTTATTATTATTTCGTTTAAACGAAATAGTTATTTCTTAAACGAATTAATTATTTCGAAACGAATTAATTATTTCGTTTAAACGAATTAATTATTTCGTTTAAATGAAATAAATTATTATTTAATTTTTTCGTCGATTTCGTTTAAACGAAATAATTAACCCATCTTTTTATTTCGTTTAAATGAAATAATTATTTCGTTTGAACGAATTAATTATTTCGTTTAAACGAAATAAACATAGGGTTTAAACGAAATAATATATAAATATGTTTGCAATTGCGCCTTAGGGGCTCCGTAGAATTTAATGCATAAGTGAGTGTTAGTATTTTCCCTAAAGGCTCCAAAATTATGGGCAGTTTTTACCTCGCTATATCACAATCACGTGACAAACCAGTGATAACACGTCAAAGTAAAAGTCTCGCCCCAGAAGGCACAGCGAAACAGAGGCAGATTCAGTTTTCCGGAAACTGCCAGGATTTGCCAAATGAAAGAAACATTTACCTGAAATGTGGACAAACGATTGTTAGAGTAATTAATTGATCTATGTCGATTATTGAGTTACATGCATGGTTATCCTACTTGAGCTTAAATTAAACGCAGATTAAGTGTATATTGGTCGTCTTCTATAAGGGAAAGCAAATATAAGTAAAAATTGCCTATTTTTTCAAAAGACTGATTTTCCGATGAACATGAAAAATATAATCGGTAAAATTTGATTTATCGGCGTACGCGAGGGCCACAGCACAATATCATAAACATGTACAGGCCTATATTTGAAATCATTAAATTATACGCTATCTGTTTATATAAGACACTAAATATTGTGATATTGACCACATTATTATACATAGAGATAGCCTATAAATGAAAGATCTACTTTCGCAAAACAAACAGTGTTATCAACTAGCTGAGGTATACGTTATACAGAGTGTAGAGTTGGGAGGAAATAATGTGTCTTAGGGGTTCAAAATGAAGCAAGGATAAACTTGTTAAAAAAATGGCAGAGAATCAATAATGTTTTAGTAAGTTTTCTGTTTATTTAGAACGGTATGAAAAAACCCTATCTAAGTTAGTTATATATATAATGTAGATATAGAGTACATGGACAAACAATAATATACTTGAATTAAAACCTGTAATGCAATTTGCTTTAACGAAAAGCTATATTTTCAAACTTATGCACTTAAAGATATACACTGGAACTATCTGCACAAGTAGCGGAACCTCGAAGGCAATTTTTTCGGAGAAGACTCTCATTACTAGGTTAAAAATTCGGGCAACCTCAGATATTTTCACCCTCCCCAACGCCTCTCTCTCCTCGGATTTAAAGCTGGCTCCGCCGATGATCTGCACTCGTCTGTTATAACGATGGTTAAGTTTTAGGTCTGCAGATCTATGTCGTTTTCTGTTGTCAACATAATTGTCCACGATTCCCTGAAGAAGAACATTGGTGAAAATCATTAAGAATCTGCTAATGCCACTATAGTTGCGAATTTTACTTGTTGCGCACTGAAGGTTATAAGGTATGATAGTGACCCACTCAGATGCTGAAAACTAGAACATCAAACATCCTTCTCTTCGTATTCTTCCATATACAATTGAATATAGGGGCGTATTTTATTATTAACCGTGATAGTGTTTACTCGCACTATGTTAAATGTCACAGAAAGTTTACATTAAGGCCTACGTATATCGGCTATCAGTATACAAGATAAGATATAATTGACAATCAAAGAAAGACTGTACGTCCTGGCATGTGAGAATTATATCAATTGATTTCTAATCCCAAACAAATAAAAAGTAAAATATTTGTCATGCCGATAACTTCACAATGGTCAATGATATAAGACGAAGTTCATAATACCTCGACCTTACTCGGCAATTATCGTCCTGGATCTTCTAAGGCAGTTACATGGGACATATCTTTCACCGTTTGTTTGTTCTTCTCATTTTGAAATCGATGAACAAATCGGTGCTCTCTTAATTCAAGTCATTATTCCTCCACCTAACTGACTGCCATTAATTGTTCAATTACATGATCTCATCCAATCTGATAGTAGTAGAATGTTTTATACACTGACCAATATTTGTATTATATAAGGCTAAACAAAACAATTCTTCCAACAAGTTCCAGTAAAAAAATACCCTGGCAATTTCTTTTCATTTAACTTAAAAGCTATAACTTTAAGTCTTCACCTACCAACACATTATGCAATCTCTTAAGCACAAATATTGTAGGTACAAAACAGTACTTTTGGCACACCCTTTTAAGACACATATTTATTTTGGCACAAATATTTTAGGCACAAGTCAGTTAGACAGAGTTCTGTTCTAATATTACTATAGATGACATCATGCTAAATATGAATGAGCCTTTAAAAAGTTGCCTATATGAATATGTGCCTTTTTGTCTCTAAAAAACGTTGTGCTCAAATGAGTGCCTAAATAAGGGTGTACCAAAAGTACTATGCCTGGCTGATTTGTGCTAAAAGGGACAAGTTCGCCATTTTCAAGGGTTTGATTTGGGTCTTTGATAGTCTAGAAATGTACAAAATTCGAACAAGTCCGTCAAAAATACCCCAAACTAGGAATTGTAGCCTTGCCTAGCACAGAAATCGAAAAATAATTGATGCAAATCTGCCATAGCAACAGGTAATTGCCATGGCAACCAGGAATATAAACTTTAAGACAAATCAATCCTTCTAACCATAAGAACAGAAAATCCTTTAATAACAATATAAAAAATTCACAACTTTGGGGTTTCTCGGATTACTATGTCACGTGATAGGAAGGGAAAGACAACTCAAACAACCTTTTTTTACTTAGCCTAATGCTGGTTTATGAAGAACATTTATAGATATTTTGAAATGAATTTCAGGGTTTATTATTCCACCTAGTTCACAATAAGACTACTTCCTCAGCCGGTAACTAGCTACTCTGACCTCAAGTCAAATCTTCCATGCTTTGAAGTCCGACAAATGCTGATAGACATTTTGATCGAGACCAAGAATTTTTTTTTGTTCACTTTTTGTGTGAAAGTTGTTAAGTCAAGTCAAGTTAGGCTTAAACATTACAAATAAGAAACTGAGGTATATTATGTTAGCCAATTGATATTAGTGACCTAACTGATTGGACCAAACTAAATTCCGTTCTTCAATTACGCTCAAGGACTTCAAAGTGTGAAGTATCTCTCTCCCCCTTACTATAATATGTAGCATAATTATAGTCGTCTTAAGAAACAAACTGAATATATGTAGGCGGGGGAGGGGGGGGGGGGAGGGGGGTAACTTGACTTTAATAGGTGATATTGAAATAATTGCAATGATGTCAATAAGTTAATAGACTTTTCTTGTTTTTTGTTATTTTTTAATTTCATTTTACAGCAATAAAGATTGTTCTTAATATCGCAACGGATAGGCGAATAATGGTGTACATGAGAAGAAAACGTTTTTACCAATGTGCATTAATGACCATTGTTTTTGTTTGTACGATGACCTTAATTTTAGAAAATAAATCTCACACGTTCACGAAAACAATTCATTATGCATTAAGAGGCGAGAGTATCAAGGAAATGACAGAAGTTGACCTGAAAGAGCTTCCCTCACCAAAGCCACACACATTTCCAATTTCGAATCAAATTAAAGACAATACCATAAACTGGAATGGAATTATGTTTAACATTAACGATAAAGAGGAATTGAATAAATTCGTTCAGACTGCTAACGAACAACAAACGATCAGGAATCATTTTTCTCCTGATCTGTCAGAGTTTGGAGTCGTCATTCTTGTCCAGGTTCATAAAAGACCGGGCGACCTCAGGATTCTTATCGATTCTTTAAAAAGCGTGAAAGGAATCGAAAAAACTTTAGTGGTTTTTAGTCACGATGTTGTTTTACCCGAGGTCCATAAACTTATTCAAGACATTCAATTTTGTCCTGTGATGCAAATATTTTTCCCATATGCTATTCAGCTTTACGATGGTCGCTTCCCAGGCGATTCCAAAAATGACTGCCCAAGAGATATATCAATGAAAAAAGCCAAAGAAATAAAGTGCAATAACGCAGACAATCCTGATAAATTCAAGCATTATAGAGAAGCGAAATTCACTCAGATGAAACATCATTGGTTGTGGAAAATTCATTTTGTGTTTAACAACGTTAAAATATTACAGAAGTTTAAAGGTATGGTTTTACGTTTAGACAATGATTATTACCTCGCCCCAGATATATTGCATATAATTACTTTAATGCGAAAACATAGCATGGAGCATGATGAAAATATGTTTATTCTTGGAAATCATGAAATATTTAGTGGTGAAAGTTATAGTGATGTGTCTGTTATATCTAATAACTGGTTTACTGGTGTTGGAAGAGGTATGGCCTTTACCAGAGAATTGTGGCAACAAATTGTGGCTTGTATCGATATTTTCTGCTCCTTTGATGACTATAATTGGGATTGGAGCTTACACAAAGTCGTAACAGATTGTATAAAAGGTCTAAAAGTTATGAAACCAAAAGCTAGTCGGATATTTCATGTGGGACAGTGCCATGGTTTCCATAAACACAGTATGTGCACTTCTGAAGAAATATTAACTCGAATAACAAAGTATTTAAGAACAAATAAAGAGTTTATGTTTCCCCATAAACTGATATTTGACAAACGTATAAATAACGCAGTGAATAATGTAAGTGGTTATGGAGGATGGGGGGATCCTAGAGATTATAAGCTATGTAAAGCAATAGTTTCATCTGCTAGTCAAGCTGAACATGTGATACGTTCAATTAATAAAAGCCATCAACTCAAATGAAACTCAGTTTGATCAATACAAAAGTCACGTTAGTTTAGTGTATTCTGTTTTAACATTTTAATATATTAACATGTTTAATTATATCATATTCTATTTTTACTGTCTCTGCTATTAAACAGAAAATTGTTTGTATTAATTTTTATCACTCCAAACACTATATCTTAACTAGCACCAAAAAAATACTTATATTTATTCCGAGTGAATTGGCATTTGGCCCATTTAGCTGATTGTGACCTTGACCAATATTCAATATCCATGCTTAATCTTGGGCTTAATTATTGATGATAATCCTGCAAAAAGACATTGTTGCACTTCAGTTGGCACTTATTTACAGAATGGCAAGAATTGCAGTGAAATAATCATCTACTTTATCAATGCATTTAATGTTTTTGGGAAAAGAGTCATAAGTAAAAAACAAAAAAGCAAAAAAACACGAACTGTCCGAAGCTACAGAGTAATGCGCTTAACCCAATCTAAGTTCAGATAAGAATTACAGTGAAGATTAGTTCGATATAACAATTAAGTAAGGTATGCTATCTCATCTGTTAAAATAAATGTCTACATTTAGACAAAGCTTTTCATTCCATAATTATTCAAAAAGTATCAAAGCCAAGACAAACATAATTTGACCTCACAATTATAGAGATATTAGAAACATCTTTTCTCTATAAACTTGCTACGTAGGATGAAATACGGCAGTGGCTATTTACCACTGGCGTGGTAAGCGTGGTAAATAGTCATAAGTACCCTTATATATACCACGGAGTGGTAACTTGTTAAATGAGGTCAATGACACCATGTTAGTCTATAGAGACAAAACGTGGTAACTAAATTTTATTTCAAAATATTTATTTAATATTGGTGACTATGGTTTTCGGGCATTTTGGACGCTAAATTTCACAGTCTAAAACTTTTCTGCAATCACTATATGATGTGAACCATAAGGAATGTGTGTTTATAATCATATTGCGTGAAATTCAAGCTGTCTATTAGTCTGTAATTCGTTTATATAACATGCATTTTAAAGCTATATTTTTGACAGACTTTTATTGAATTTTTAAATTCCAAGCTTTAATACTGTATATTCCTCGTTCCATGCCACGTTTCTTTTCATCCCCTGAGGTGTAGGGTGTGGCTAACTTTTGTTTTTGATGAATTATAGAGTTACAGGATTTCTGGTGCCCTTCATAACGACGAACCAAAGCGAACCTCGATACTTCAGTCATCAAAACTAAAGCTAGAAATATACTCAATGTGGCGGATGATATGCGTAGGATTTATCGACAGCTGTTCCTATATTTGAACTATTGGTGCAAGGAAAATAACAAAGCCTCCTACTGAGCATCTAATTGCTTTTTTGATTAGTATATTATCATATGAGTGATTATAATAATATATGATAATATACTAATCAAATAAGCAATTACAAAAAATCATAAAATTTACAATGTTTTGATTGTTATGAGGCATTGATCATGTCTTCCGAAATGTGTTCAGTCTGTAGCTTGTAGGCACAATTCTCAATGATTTGGACGAAACTTTGAGAAATTGTTTATTATTACCCTATCACGAGCCCTATGAAAGTAAAAAAAATCTATGAGTTATTGCCCTTGTTCTTGGAAACGAGTTCAATTTTTAGCTCGTAAACAGAAGAATGCACAATTCTTAATGGATTTGGACGAAATTGTTTATTATCAACAAACTATGCCCCTTTCACAATATAACTTGTTCTTTAGCTAGTAAACTCTGTAGAAGGCACAATTATTGATAAATTTAGATAAAGTTAGATAAAACTTCATAATTATAAAGCGTATCCAGCTTGAACACACTATTACAGTTCGTGGCAAATTTGGGCAGTATTATTAATTTGCACTTAAAGAAATGAGATGAAAGGAATTTAACGTCCTACTTTTCTGTCTCACTTAAAGAAGAGTCGTATACAAAACCCCCAAAACGTTTGATAGAAGTATATGGCTAAGGGTTGAGTATTCTGAACTGGTGATGGGTGCGGTTCTGCCAAATGTTTAACATCGCCCAAGGATGAAACCTATGATACATTGCCTGAAAAACTATCTTAGACTCTTTTGAGCCAACCGAATTGTTTGTTCCCAGGCGTCAGAAAAATCTAGATATTGATACAGTTAAACACTATCAAAATCTGTATCGTTACTAACCTTTACTACATACTACAATCAATCACTATTAATATCGGTATCATTACTAACCTCTACTACACACTACAGTCAAACACTAACAATATCTGTATTATTACCGACCCAGACTACATACTGCAGTCAAGCAGTATCAATATCTGTAGTAATACATGTAGTCAAACATATGACTTTGAAGGCTCAAATTTTGACGGTGAGCTCTGAACACTATTACTGATTGGTTTAGTTAAACCAATCCCGTTTCCGAGACTATAGTAGGATTCGTCAACAAATTGGCGTAACTGTCCATTTAAATGAAATTATTTGTCATGGTCGAAATAAAATTGTCCTGACTTCATTCGTTGGACTACATTCTAGCAGACGACACTTGGATTACAGCTAGGGATTATAAGGATATTCGACCGATAAAAAAATGTGACGTTTGGTAATAACTGGAATCCGCCATTTTGTATTTGTCAAAGGATACATTAATGCATTTTACCTTGCATTGACATGGTACAGATAACTCATGTTTATCAAAACAAGCACATGCGGAAACATGTAAATTGTTAATCATTTCCGGAAATGCACGAAAAATAGGTTAGCACAAAATTAGGTTATTTGACTGTACTTGTAATAAGCCTGCTTTCCAATTCATTAGAAGTAAATTTTAACTAATTTGTAATTAAAATCTTTTGCCGAAAGAACAAATGAATGTACACCAAATTTCATACAACGCGGAACTTTTTAGATAGGTTTGAATTGATAAGTATTCAGCCTTGAATTGTGCAGAAGTCTTCACAATCGGCCTTGACATTTATTTGTAAACAAACACGACATTTTTTTTTTCAAAAAGGGAATTTTTTATGAACATGATGAGTTTTTGATTGCAAAATCGTAATTTTGAATATTTAGATACTTTTAAGCAATTTTCCCGAAAGGAATATCAAATCATAACTAATTTTATTTACCACGCCGTGGTAAACAGCTGTAAGGGTACTTATGGCTATTTACTACGCTTACCACGCCAGTGGTAAATAGTCATTGCCATGAAACACTTTGAGTAGCATTTTTAAAATTTCTTTTCAAAAATAAGAACGCTTAAAGTCATTCTTGTAATTTCACTAACATCTAATAAGGCAAATAAGTGGGATATGCAAAAGTTTTCATGTTTTGTTTTTATCATAATTTATCAAGTAAATACAAGTTTGCAGTTTACAAATTCACAATCCCACAAGGTGAAAA
The DNA here is from genome assembly GCF_000327385.1 of Lottia gigantea. NCBI lineage: Eukaryota > Metazoa > Mollusca > Gastropoda > Lottiidae > Lottia > Lottia gigantea. The sequence goes on from NW_008710662.1 coordinate 4,741,527, forward strand.
ACAACATCACCATAAACAAGTTTATGATTGTACCAGTTATGAGTCTATGTTTTAGAATGTCAATTCGCTCTTCCAGTGGCCTGCACATGGCCTTCATCAGTGCGAAGCTCTGAAATGGAAATTAATTTATAAATAATATAATATTTATAATCATAATGATAATATAATAATTGATTAAATATGTATAATTAATGACGAGTTTTTGGAAAAGTAAATGGAATACATTATTAACTTAAATATTTAATGATATTAAAAAATAATTACTGTTTAGTTCTTCTTGATACATAGTAGGCACTGGTCTATGATCAACTTTAACGAGATACTTAGGCCATTGATGAATAAGTTCACCTTGTTCGCAGCATTGTCTGCTACATGGTTGCAGCCCTGAAGGTTGTGTCCCTATATGTTCTAACCAGGTTGTGGACAGTGTTTATATTTGTGACCTTTCTAACAGCATCTTCATTGGAAGTATGATTTCGTCTTGACTTCACTCTAAACTTATATCTCTCGACATTGAATTTTAAATTTGATGGTATTCCAAAGTCGTTCAACCTATAAAGCTGTAAATTTGTGAAAAGATGTCCTAACCCTTCGATACTTTATAAATAATCCTGAAATGAGAAGTGTGATCGTTTTGCGTGGGCCACCCGATATAACATGTCAAATAATTTGTCTGGAAATCCTAATGGAAATGTCAACCGATTTAAGTCTTTTATTGATGTGAAACTATATACCTTTAAATAGTTCTGTTGGAATTAAAAATGTTCGAGTTTTCGAATAAACTGTGCGAAATACAACATTAGGGCCCCCTATCCATCTATAAACTTATAAAACTGCTGCTTGCAAAGTACACAATTATCCTGTAACGGATTTTATTTTTATTTCCGTCAAATAAAAGATGGTGTTTTTATGACTTAAAATTAGCTAAGAAGAGAATTACCAGCAGAATTCCAATGAGTGACCTATCAAGAAAGGTCAAAAATTCTCTTTTTGTTTAAACTTTTGCTGCCTTTGAATACCGTGATATGACATGTGAGACAAACTAGTATTTTTCCAGGTCATTAGAACATCTCTACTTTCTATTCATGTAAGTATGAGCATTTTCATTTTCATAAATGAAAATAGGGGAACCCATCTTCAAACATTAGACTTATTGATACTTGACCCTTATAAAGTAGAACTGCCTGCAATCATATATAACCAACTTATTTTTTAGTCTCGTTTTTTGACCAAGGCATTGCCAGTCAACTAAAATCAATGCATAGTTCTTTATCTTTTCTCTTCTTTTTATATATATCTGCTCGTGCTTTTTATGACTATTTGCTCTGTGACTTTGACTTTTACCTTCTAGAGAATTTAAGAGGTAGAAATCAGCGTGTTTGAAAGAACAATGGTATTTAATTAATTTTCTTTATATTTTATCTTGTCGACATGGCTTATCTTGGGTGGTAGTTTCATTGAGTTGTATCAAAATCCACAAAGAATCCTACATAGGCCTAGGCTATTATAGGCCTACATTTAATTTGATTTGGGAAAATTTGTCAAATTATTGGCTCTATTCAATTATCTTAATTAATTTATAAAATGACAATGTTGTCATCAAATAAATTTCATAAGCCGTCGTACATTTTATTTTATTGTCGATGTTATCCTTATGAGGAACACTTGACAGAAATAGGTCTTTGTCCAGGCTCTACTTTTCGGACTAACACTCTAGGACAATGACCGGTCTGGTTTTTCAAGACTACAATTTAATTTTAGAAAACTCACAGCGTCTGAAATGTTTGGTAAATTGATTTATCGAATTGTTGCGTACATTTTAAAAAGCATTTAAGGAATATAAAAATATTCAAAAAGCGCAAAAAAACTTTACTCCTGTCAAAATAAATTGCTTTTGTTTTCATCTCATTCCAATTTCTACCAATATGTCTGGAACAGATTGTGATTAAGAAATACTGTGCTGAAGGTAAAGTAGTCTTTGAACGTGTGTATGTTTTTTTTTTAATACAACTATGTCTTCAATGAAATAAGAGTTCTCTTATTGACATGAATAACACCTTTATTCTACCTCTATTCTGCTAACCACCACGATAGATCAATTTATATATTTTTATGAAATGAAAAATATGACCGAAAACAAAATCAACCTCATAATACACCACCACAACCGCAAAAACGAAAATTCGTTTCGTGTTTAATTTATACATCTCAATAAAATCAGTAAAGAAATTGATTGTAGCATGTAGCAAATGAAACGACGGGTGTTTATTGGTCAGTATTTGTCATGTAGCGGTATTTTTGGAGCCAGTGTTTTCAAGAATTTAGTTATTCATCGTTTTATTCAAAGCCTGTAAGTGTAAGTGGTAGACCAGGATATTTTCATGTTACTATCGTTTGAAACGATAATGATCATTTTATTCATTCAATTTTAAAGTTCTTTGCTTATTTTTGAAGTTTTATCTCTTGATATTGTCTTGATGTTTCATGTTATTGTTGATTTGGAAGCACGTGGATTTGTTTACATTGCATAAGATACTTTAAGTTTCAGACAATAAAATGTGATTGTCTTGCTCTTAGTCATTCACTCATTCGCTGAAAGGTTGTTTAGATTTTTTGCATCATGCTCTTATTGATCTGTCAAAATTGTTATTACTCTCCATGTGTTATACTTATAGATGCTCAATGCAATGCTTGTCCTTGATTCTTCCTGTCACCTCTGCTTGCTTATCCTAGATATCCTATAATTGCTTTTTTAAATGAAATCTATAAATTTGCCCATTTTTGGATGTCACCTTTAGATTTTCAGTTCTGCCTCACACTTAATTTTGCTTTAGTTCGAACTCTCATTGTGACTAACTGTAAGTTACACCCAGTGATGTCATAGGCTATCATAGGAAATATAATCCAGTGTATGGACTAGTTGCATTGAGCACACAAGCCAAACAATTATTGATAATTTTTGATAATATTGACAGAAAGTCAAGATCATGGATCTTATCTTTCCTCTTTCTCATCACTGGGTAGATGAAAAATGCTATAGTTTGAAGCTGCATACAAATTTACAGTGAGATGTGATTCTGAAATCACAACGGTTGGATGGTTTTGGTACATGAAACTTCAAAAAATAAGAAATTATGTTACTATGGGTTATTTGATGCCCATGGTTAAGTGTTTGATTATCATGACCGGTGATCTCAAGATGACCTTTAGTATACCCTTAACTTATTGGTATTTATGATTAATTATAATAACGGATTTGTGGTTGTTTATAGAAAGCTGGCTAGTTTACTAAGGAAGACTATGAAGTATGTTTTAGTGACAGGGGGTGTCATAAGTGGAGTTGGGAAGGGTGTTATAGCAAGTAGTATTGGTACTATATTAAAATCGTCTGGTATTGCTGTAACATCTATAAAGATTGATCCCTATATTAATATTGATGCTGGTACATTCTCTCCTTATGAGCATGGTAAGATGTTTCCCTCTTTACAATAGGGTCAGGAAAGGTAGGCAAATTTGGTGCTTTATTACTAAGCTGATGGTCTAGGGGTTAATCCTTGCTCAGTCTTAAGATGATACCTTCTGATTATTTATAGCAAATACCCTAGCCAGGGATGCATACCAGAGGACTAACATGAAAAAGGTGTTCAATGCTGTTTGGCAACTTTCAAATTGTGTCAACATCAAACTGTTGATGCTGTGTTTGAACATTGTCTTTTATGTCAGTGGAATAAACTAATGTGACTACTGTGTCTACTGCTAGGTAGGTGCTGTCCTTCCAAAAGTCCTCCTTATGCCAACTTTAAACCCCTATTGCAAAAAACAGTGTGAAGGATTTTGCTTTCAAATATCAGTTTTTGTTAGTTTATTTATACATGTTCCGAAACTTTGAGAAAGAACAAGATGTAAAACTTTTAAATCAGCAAGAACAACTTTTTTGTTGTCATGGCAATCATATGTCAAATATATTTTTTGTGTTATTTATTTGTAGGTGAAGTGTTTGTTTTAGATGATGGTGGAGAAGTAGATTTAGATTTGGGAAATTATGAAAGATTTCTAGACATTACATTACATAGAGATAATAATATTACAACAGGCAAAGTTTATCAGGATGTCATCAATAAAGAGAGAAGGGGGGATTATCTTGGTAAAACAGTACAAGGTATAAAATACTTTAGAACAAAATGATCTTGCTGAAAAATTAGAACTGTTAACTATCCATTACATATTAACTATTATAGTACAGTGCAGCAAAGCTATAAAAGCACTTGATCTAGACACCTGTGTCAAAGAAAAGTGTTAGCAAATTTTGTAATTACTCCCCTTATCAAACTGTTAATATTGGATGTGATGCCCTATCTCAAATAAATATTTTCAGGGACTAAATTGATGTCAAGTATTTTGAATCATATTATTTAGATAGAATGTAAGAAAAAAAAGCAGAACTCCTTTGTGTGATGCAAGCTCTCCGTTTTTCTTTAGATACATCCTTGTACAAAATTAGAAATCAAGATGGAAAATTGGGAATTATTGTGGTTTTTCTGGCAAAATCATACTGTATTATTCAGAAGAATGTAAAATGCCTTTTTATAATAATGAAATTTGATATTTTTAGTTGTACCTCACATAACAGATAGTATACAAGAATGGGTGATACGTGTTGCTAAAAGACCAGTAGAGGGTAGTCAGATTCCAGATGTTTGCATTATAGAGGTAATTTCAGAACTATTAAACGTTTAAAATCAAGTGAATATACAACTTACAATAGCCCTGAGTCTTGTTTATTAAATGTCCGATTCAAAAGATAAGCTTAGTGAAGAACCATGAAATTATGTTTTATCTTTGCAATAGACATTCTGTGGCCTAGACTGTAAATCATAAGCTCAGATTTCTACTTTCTTTGATGTCACTTTTATCATGTTTCTACTTTCTAAGGGTCATGTTTCTACTTTCTAAGGGTCTTAATTGCCAAGAATTAGTCAAATTTCTCTACCAGTCTATTCATTGGAAACTCAGCTATGTTATTTAATATCTTTCTGTTCATTGCCCTTCCCTTTTGAATCATTATAGGAGTACAAAGTATACATCTCTAGATTGTTTTGTTGACGTAAAATTTCTGTATGTTTTTTTCAGTTAGGGGGAACAATAGGAGATATAGAAGGTATGCCTTTTGTTGAGGCATTTAGACAGTTTCAATTCAGAGTAAAAAAGGAGAATTTTTGTTGTGTTCATGTTAGCTTAGTGCCTCAAGTAAGTTGAAAAATACAGTTTAAACAAGCATAAAAATCACTTAAAGCAAATGAAAATCTCAAAAATTAAAAAAAGCAATGGATGTAATATTTAATTTGAATATTTTTTTATTGATAATGACATATTATTTGTTTTGTAGCCAAAGACTACAGGAGAGCAAAAAACTAAACCGACACAATCTAGTGTAAGGGAATTACGAGGGTTAGGTTTATCTCCAGATCTGGTAAGAACTTTGAAGTTTGCTATAATTAATGTATACAATTTGAACTACTGCACATTATACACTATGTCCACCTTAGTTATATTTATCACTTTTCACAATTTTAAATTGAATTGAAAAAAAATTATCTTAGTGGAAGTTCAGATTATCTACTGTCGTGAGCTTGATAACCATTGTTAATTCCTGATAGAAAAGTTCTTTAATTATATATTATGTTCATATTCTATAGGTTGTATGTAGAAGTAATACACCATTAATTGATGCCGTCAAACAAAAGGTTTCATTGTTTTGTCATGTTGAACCTGAACAGGTAAATGAATTATAATATATATCTCTGTTACCACTTGTAATTCAATTTTAGAAACTAACATGAAAACATGAATAGCAAAAAGTTATTCATTTTAGTGTGTGATCTGTTGTTAAGTGATTTCATTTTAATTTACATCAGTATGCATAAAGAGTATACAGTTTTCATATGTTTTCTATATCATGTTTATTTTGGTTGATTTGTGGGCGATTCCCCCTGGATATGAAGCTGATACTTTTATATCTGCCTTTTATGTAAACATATATGATGTGAACTTCTGAACTGTTCATAATCATATATGAATATATGTTTCAGGTTTTCTGTGTACATGATGTCTCTTCCCTGTACAGAGTGCCGTTATTATTAGCAAGTCAAGGAGCTAAAGAATTTTTTACAAATCGTTTGCATTTAACTGGTTTTGAAAAATCACCTTTACGACACATGGCAAAATGGAAAGAATTAGCAGACAGGTAGAGTATATTTTTTATGTGACCTACTGACCCATTATCTGTGAGACCTTTTTTTTTTATGTGAAAGACAGACAGATTTTGCTTTCCTGAAACACAATCTAGGAAACTGTTGGAAAAATCGTGTGACAATTCATTGGCTGAAGTGTATGTTATAGACCATGGAGAACAGTAGAATGTGTAATTTATGATTATTATTACTTCAACTATATTTTATTGTCCATTTAGACACGATAGGTTACTTAAAGAAGTAACCATTGTGTTGGTTGGTAAATATACACAGTTAGAAGATGCCTATGCCTCTGTTATCAAGTCTTTACAACATTCAGCTCTAGCTATCAGTCATAGACTAGATCTTAAGGTAAATTTTTAGTTCAGCTTATCCATTTATCCACATTAGAATTTTAATCGGAAGTCATAGGATGAGTCTATTTACTATTTGATGACAAAGGTATTTATAAGTTAATATTGATGACAATGGTACCGGTATTTCTTATATATAAGTTAATATTGATGACAATGGTATTTATAATTTAATATTGATAATAATGGTATTTATAAGTTAAGAATGCTATATACAAGTTAATAATGCTATTTATAAGTTAATATTGATAAGAATGCTTTTATAAGTAAATATTGATGACAATGCTATTTATAAGTTAATATTGATAATAATGCTATATATAATATTGATGACAATGGTACTGGTATTTCTTATATATAAGTTAATATTGATGACAATGGTATTTATGATTTAATATTGATAATAATGGTATTTATAAGTTAATAATGCTATATACAAGTTAATAATGCTATTTATAAGTTAATATTGATAATAATACTTTTATAAGTAAATATTGATGACAATGCTATTTATAAGTTAATATTGATAATAATGCTATATATAATATTGATGACAATGGTACTGGTATTTCTTATATATAAGTTAATATTGATGACAATGGTATTTATGATTTAATATTGATAATAATGGTATTTATAAGTTAATAATGCTATATACAAGTTAATAATGCTATTTATAAGTTAATATTGATAATAATGCTATATATAATATTGATGACAATGGTACCGGTATTTCTTATATATAAGTTAATATTGATCACAATGGTATTTATGATTTGATATTGATAATAATGGTATTTATAAGTTAATAATGGTATTTATAAGTTAATAATGCTATATACAAGTTAATAATGCTCTTTATAAGTTAATATTGATAATAATACTTTTATAAGTAAATATTGATGACAATGCTATTTATAAGTTAATATTGATAATAATGCTATATATAATATTGATGACAATGCTATGTATAATATTGATGACAATGCTATGTACAATATTGATGACAATGCTATGTATGATATTGATGACAGTGCTATGTATAATATTGATGACAATGCTATGTATAATATTTGATGACAATGCTTTGTATAATATTGATGATAATGCTATTTATAAGTCAATATTGATGACAATGCTATTTATAAGTCAATATTGATGATAATGATGAATATATTTATTATACAGTATATAGAAGCTGCGGATCTGGAGCCATCTATGATACATGAAGATGCCCAGAAATATCATCAAGCCTGGAAAGAATTAGTAGGAGCCAAGTAAGTATACTATCTTTCTTCACTAAATTAGTTAAACATATTAGCAGAAGATAAGCCTTTTGAAGATCTGCCAGATCAGTTTATTTTATAATCAAAAACACCAATTAGGTGCAAAAAGGTAGGACATAAAAGGCCATTATTTCATTTTGCTAGGATGACTTATGATATGGAATTAAAGCCAAAAAGATTGAATGCATTTACACAACATACAATTTTAGATGTATAGATGAATGATTTTATTTTGGCATTCTTTACTTGAAGATATTAAGTCCAGTGTTTTAATGGTTGTTTTGTTTTTTTAGTGGCATTCTGGTACCTGGTGGTTTTGGAGTACGTGGAACAGAGGGTAAAATATTGGCAGCACAGTGGGCCAGAACTAAGAATGTTCCATTTCTAGGTGAGTATAAAATCAGCCCAATGTACCAAGGGAGACTGCCACATTTGCATGGGGGGGCGACAGCTGAATCTAATAATAACTCAAAACAAAATCCATAGTTTATGTATCTAATTATCTTAACCTTGCTCCTATTTCCATCATAAATCTTTACTTTGTGACCTAGGCTAGTGCTTTCATGAGACTAGTTTTCATCACCATCTGCCACTAAGGGTTATTAGGACTGTAAGTCTAGGGGTCCCAAGAGTTTACATTTCTTGTAGTAAGCAGTTACAATTTGGCGCTGTTTAGCTTTACAAATTCCACATCAAACAAATACAAATATGTAGTTTTTACATGAAAGTGGTTGTTTTGTAGGTGTTTGTCTAGGACTACAATGTGCCGTTATAGAATTTACTAGAAATGTTTTAGAGCTCACTGATTCTCACTCTACAGAATTTAATCCTAATACAGAACATCCAGTGGTAATTATAGTCTTTTCTATTAACTAAATGTACTTTATACCACTCTCCAGAAACCAAATGGGTGACTCAGCAAAGAGATACTGCAAGGCTGGAAAAGATATTGTGTTGTACTTTTCTAGTCATGTTGCAGATCTAAGGACTAAAAAGCTCGGCTTGAATACTTCCACACTTACCTGAAGATCTGTGTTTGATCTTGAGCTGGGTTAAGATGTTGCATTCTGACCAGCTCCTCCTTGCGTTGCAGGTTGGAGTGTCTCAAATGGAAAATGCTTTTCCTTGCCTCGACTGTGAATTTCCTACTTCATGGTCTTACAGTCTCTATTAACTAATCACTAATGAGGCGTTACAAAGTATGACAATTATTCAACAATTGGACTTCATTTCTAGGTGATTGAAATGCCAGAACACAATCCGGGTCAAATGGGAGGAACAATGAGATTAGGAAAACGTAAAACATTGTTTAAAGTTAAAAATTCACTTGTCAGTAAGTATGAATATTATTATTCATTAATTATACGAATACAGTTTTTATACGCCCACACGTAAGATGGGCGTATATTTTAATCACCCCGTCGGTCCGTCCGTTCACATTTGGCTTGTGCTCACTCTACAGGCTACAGTTCTTTATGGATTCTTTTGATTTTTATTTTGTATGTCAATGTTGTTATGAAGATGATCCCTATTGATTTTCGTGATGATCGGATAATTTTTCACCGAAATATCGTCTGACTTGATGTTTTTCTCTATTAGCTATATTGTGCAACTCGTGCTCACTCTACAAGCTACACTTTTTGACAGATTCTTTTGATTTTTATTTTGTGTGCCAATGTTATTATGAAGATGATCCCTATTGATTTTCGTGATGATCGGATAATTTTTCACGGAAATATCCTGTCTGACTTGACGTTTACTCTATTAGCTATATTGTGCAACTCGTGCTCACTCTACAGGCTACAGTTCTTTACGGATTCTTTTGATTTTTATTTTGTGGGTCAATGTCATTATGAAGATGATCCCTATTGATTTTCGCGATGATCGCAAAATATTTCACGGAAATATCCTGTCTGACTTGACGTTTACTCTATTAGCTATATTGTGCAACTCGTGCTCACTCTACAGGCTACAGTTCTTTACGGATTCTTTTGATTTTTATTTTGTATGTCAATGTTGTTATGAAGATGATCCCTATTGATTTTCGTGATGATTGGAAAATATTTCACGGAAATATCCTGTCTGAATTGACGTTTTACTCTATTGGCTATATTGTGCAATTCGTGCTCACTCTAAAGCTACACTTTTTTACAGATTCTTTTGATTTTTATTTTGTGGGTCAATGTCATTATGAAGATGATCCCTATCAATTTACGTGATGATTTTTTCACTCTACAAGCAACAATTCTTTACATTCTTAGATTCTTTTGATTTTGTGTGTCAATGTCATTATGAAGATGGTAAATATATCGAATTTCATAATACTTACAATCAAAGCTATCTGTGGGCGTATGTTACCTTGCCTGGCAAGCTATATTTTATTGATGCCACAGCAGTAAAATGTAATATTATTTTGAAAGTGCTATCGGTAGTGGAAATAGATTCAACTGATAAAGAATAATTTATTAGATCTTTGTGATAATGAAACTGATCAGTCTTGTTTTAATCTGATGTTTTAGACTAATTAAGAAGGAATGTTAACTAACCTAATTCAATATCTATTGTAGAAAAATTATATCATAATAAAGAATATGTAGAAGAAAGACATAGACATAGATATGAGGTAGGCCATGCAATATACTTATAGATTTACTTAGTAAGATCAGAAGATGATAATGAGAAATTGAATTTATATTTTAACGGGTAAATATTTAAGTGGCCATTTATTATATATTTTATATTTCCATCTCTGAAACAGGATACACAAAGTGCCCACTTCAGCCAGTTATGAACTTTATCTGTTAAGTCTGAAACCATCTGCTTTAGTATCTCAATTATGATGTGTTTGCGGTCAGAAGGTAAAGGGCCATTCTTATATTAAACAGGTCAACCCAACCTACACTGAAAAGATAGAAGCCAAAGGTATGAAGTTTGTAGGTAGAAGTGAAGATGGTGAAAGAATGGAAATCATGGAACTTGAAGGTAAATGTTGTTTATTGAGTTCTATTTGTATCAAAAGTTTACATATATCTCTCCACTGATTTATTAAATACAATCTGAATGTGAAGTTTAAACTATCCTTACTTTAAAGAGCTCACATTTATTGACAATATCAGGCAATAGACATGATTGTTACTTTGAAGAAATGTTATGTTTTAACCTTTGTTTCATTAATCTAGGTCATCCATATTATGTTGGTGTTCAATATCACCCAGAATATATCTCACGACCAATGAAACCATCACCACCCTATTTAGGTTTATTATTAGCTAGTACTGGTAGACTCACTAGCTATATAAATCGTGGTTGCCGACCCTCACCCAGAATGTCGTTCTGTGAAAGTGAAGAAGATATGTCTGATGAAGAAGTTGCTGATTTAACAGCTAAATTGAATCTTGAAGCATAACATACTGAGAGGATTTTAGCTTTTTACTGACGTTTGTATGAGAATTAGTGCTAAGTGTAAGTTTTAATGATAATTGTGACATGAGAAGAAGACCGAGGATAGACATTTATTTTTTTCTTTATATATATTAAATCTTACATAAATTTTTTTTTTTTTTTGTAGAATTTAGACATTAATCTGAACATGCAGAATTTTGTGATGTAGCATTTACTGATATGTTATCTTCTCCCACTGTCAATTTCATGGTGATTGTTGGTCCCATTGTAGTATGTCAAGTTAGATTTACAATTTTAATATCAGTAATGATTTTCTCAGAATTGCAGATTTTATCCTCTCATTCCAAGTCTACTGCCAAACAACTAAATAAATTTTATTATAAATACAACTTGTATATATTACATATTTAGTTTATCATACATCTATGTTCTAGATTACTTTGAACAAAAATATCTTATTTGATTTACAAGTTTCTTAATTACAGCACACTATAAATAAATGTTTTACTTTCCTATTTTTTGAACCAAGCCCTGAAAATAAAAAGAATATTAATACTGAAACAAGAAATCTTTTTTTCCCTGTACAAAAAGTTTTATACCAAAAAGAGGCTTCAAATCACTTGTCCTTGACTATTGCTGACATTTTCAGGCAAACAGATCAAAATTTACAAGAAAGGAGCTACATAAAAAATAAAGTCTCAATATGATGGAGACTTCAATTTTATCCACATATTTTGTTGCATATAAAAGAAAAGAGAAATAACTGATCAAGTTAAACTGAACTCGATATAGAAGAAAGTTTTACCTGAAATGTTTGCATACTTCGTGGTGAAAACTCACTGATCTGATCAAGTATATTCTGTATGCTTCTTGGTTTAGGAGTATGAACTGTAAATTAACAGATTTGGTATTGAGTTAAAACTTAATAATAGATATACCAAATACAATAATTATAAGCTATGTGAAATCTCTGTAAAGGATGGCAAATTGGAAAATCTAGTCAATGAGTGGCACCATGAAGCTGGGATAGAGATTCTGAAATTTCTTGACCAACTCAGCTCCATTGGAAAAGTGCTATGACCTACATAATAGAGAAATATTTACCTGGGCTATCTACACTAGGACCTTGTGACAAATAAGGATGATTTAGTAGGTCATCAGTTGTAGGTCTCAATTTAACATCTCTGATTAAACATTTCTATAAAAATTCACATGTTATAAGTTGAGACAAACAATCATAGGTCAAAACCCCAAGAATAATTTTGGATATCATCATTTCCAATATATTTGCAAAAAGAATGCCAAAAAAAAAGGGACCTACTCTTGTATTTTGTAATCTCGTGTACAGTATGGGGGTCTAAAGGTAGACAATGTGCGTATCCATAAGAGATCATAAAAATAGGTGCCATCACCACAATGGCATCAGACTGTCCAGTTGCAAAAAGTTTTGAGTCTTTTTCTAATGTCAACAGAAGCAGATCTGATAAGATGTATTCAATTGCCATTCAAGCTGTGCCGATCTTCAAAATTGCATAAAAGAAAAATGTAGCTGATTAATTGTGTGCAAAAACCAAGAAACAAAATAAATAGTTACCTTCAAAACGTCTAATAGTAGTTTATCTGGTATATCAGGGAAATCTATTACTTGTTTATCATCAGTAATAGCTTGTATTCTCGCTAGCTGATGACGTATATGTTGAAATGGTGTTTTACCATATACCATAACATATAATATACAGCCTAAAGACCAAACATCACTTCGCACACTTATCTATAATAATTATTATCACAATTAATAAATTAATTTCAAAATAATATATTTTTCCTTTGATTATCAATCTCATAGACCCACAGACAATATTAAGGCCATACCAAAATAATTTTCTGTTCTTCGGGATTTCTTGAAAAAAAAAAAGGTACGAGTGAACGAAATTTTTTTTTTTAATTTAAAAAAAAAAAATGTCTAAAAGTTAGTAATCATTGATTTGGTTGGTGCGATATAATATTTTTTAATTTAAAAAAAAAAAAAAGTCCCTTCGTACCATTAAATTTTCCAGCATGGATGATTTTGAATGTATTCAGATAAAATAACAATTAATAGTATTTATTTGTAATCTTCCACAAAATTTCTTTTGCACAGATTAACTGGTCTTTTGACCAGCCATCATCAATTGTTTTGCACCAATCTAGCACATCACAAAATAGTTTTTGAGGTCCAGTTAAGGTTTTGTCAAAGACTGGTGGTGTAGGTTTTTCAGGAAACATTAATGTCTTTCTTGATGCCATCATAAAATCGAAAACATTTTTATCCCTTTTGGAAGTATTACAAACAGGTTCTTCAGGCGAAGAATGAGAAGGCAAGTAAATTAAAAAGTCCACAAACTTGGAGTTCAGTTCATCACACAGAGAAATTTTCAATGAAAGTGTAACTAAGACACCGCCTGATTTTTCCATATTGTCCTTGATGTACACTTTTTCTGGGATCTGTCATATACACGATTGAATTCCATAAACATCTTTAAAAGTGTTTTCAGGCTCAACATCAAACGCCATGTATGGCAAAATAAGTTTCTGGTGTGACCTAATTTTGATTACTAAAATCATTTCGGTAAAAAAGACAAATACAAATATTAATTCTAGCACTGCATCGGCCATGCCTATTTCTGATAATCATCAACTTCCGGAATTTCGATGCGTCCGGTCGTCAAGAAAACGTTCTTGCTTCAGCGAAGGGCCAAAACTACTGTAGGAACTCACTCTTTCAACAGCTGGAACATGTTCTACTATAATTGTCGCACGATGTCCACAAACTGACAAACCGAAATAGAGGGCGCAATTTGTTACTCCTGCTACCAAATTTTAGGCTTAGAGAAATAAAAATGAAACTAAAAATGAGAGCTAAACAATCATGTTAACTGATCAATTTAGAGGTACGGACATACGGGCAATATAATTTTTTTTTAAAATTAAAAATTTCAAAATATTACATACGGGAGCTCTTTTGATACATACGGAATATTATTTTTTAATTTTAAATTCCCGACGAACAGATTATTATTTTGGTATGGCCTAAAATTAATAATTCAATTCATACTAAAATAATAGTCAAAATGTGGCTAGTAATCATTGTGTCAGATAGTAGTTAAAAAAAAAAAACAACCAAGATATGGTTTCTAGAATATAAGCATTGGTAGCATTCAGATATTCAACAGTGATTAAAATTTCTTGAGGCAAGATAAAAAAAGGTAAACGTAAATACAGACAGCAAAGGGTCAAATGCAGTCATGATATATTTGGCACAAATTTTGCACAGGAACCAATGTATTTATAATGAAGTCTATCAATCATTTTTATAGGCCCACATTATATCCTACCGCAAACTGGCCACAAGAAGAGAATAATAATAATACCTTGTATTTAGCTTGACCATCACAAGATTCTTTGATAGCTTCTGGACTCATATAACTTACAGTACCCACAGTAACATTTTTAAATACACTTGTTTTATCTTGTTGTACAGCATCAGCTATTCCAAAATCTATTAACTTTAAATTAGCAGACACAAACATAAAGTTAGCTGGCTTTAAATCTGAATGTATTATACCTGAAACAAAGGTTAATTCACATTAGTATGTTAATAGGTAGTAGTTAGGTAGAAGACCCGACTCATGGGACATAGTTTTTAATATATGCCATATTGAATCCAGAACGAGGCTCATAACACAAAACATAAGAAACGTAACATTGTGTAGTTAAACGCCTCCTTATCCATTCCCATGAGCCCAAAACTTTTACATCATTAAATTGGAATTGATTAAGAAGATGATGTAAGTTGCGTTATAAGCCTTGTATTCAATGTGTTCAAAACGAAATCTATTTACCTTCTTTATGTAAGGCATTAACAGCTGATAACATTTCCTGCCAATAGAATTTAATAACAGCTTCTCCAAGACTTTTTCCACCTTTTTTCCTACTTGATAAATGTACAGCTAGATCTGTTTCTCCATATTCTAATATAACATTTAACTTATTGTTTATTTCATCAAACTCACTGGAAACAGAAAAATCATTTGGTTGTTTTTGTTCTCTTTGGTAAATTTGTATTCAGCAAATTTGCTACAGGCAAATAGTAATTATATCTATATATCTCAAAATTTCAAAATTGAGGCCTTTACTTTCCAGCTTATATCTTCTTAATTCAGGTTTGTGTTGTTACTGCCATGTGGATGATAAATGACTCCACTTTATTTGCTATGTGGACATTGGATTGCATTATCTAAACACTTCACTACTACTTGTAATAATTATTTTTGAATTCAATAAGGTCCCTAGAATCTAGATATAGCATAGCATACAAATTGTTCACTACTATCTATGAAAATGTAATTTTTATAATGCCTTTATAGTCTACCTACATATGGTTAATTCAGATTAGCATACTTTCTTTGAATCACAAACTTACAAGGACAATTCTAATTTGGTTTCCATGTTAGGATGTACTTTAATTACTTACTAGTCATACATCTTGATGACAGCATCACAATATTGTAATCTTTTTAATAAATTGATTTCATTTTTATATCCTTCTATAACAACATGAGCTGAACCATCTAAATCTACACATTTTAATGCTCTAACATTATTCTTTTCATCTAGTACTTGGTACACCTGGTATATATAATCATGTTTAGAAACTAGAGTCATTAACAAGAAGCCATTTTGTCTTTTTTTAATTTTCAGCTTTCATGAAAATTTGTGACTTTAGGAAAAAATGAGGTTTTCAAGTAAGCTAATACTATCTACATGTAAAATATAAATATACAAGTATATCAGACAATCAATATAAAATGGAATAAAAATAAATACCTTGGCTGAACCTCCTCTACCAGCTATCTTTAATACCGAGTACACATGTCCATTAACACATTTTACATCATTACCAAACTAACAAATATAAATATTAACAAATTATACATCAAACTTGTACACATTTAATATGAATTTTTCATATGGATCTTTTTAAATGAAAATATGCTTGATTTCTTCAAATCTTTACACCAAACAATCTTTGACAAATAATTAGTAAGAATGGCAAAGGCACACTCTTTCAACTTGTTCATTTAGGCAAAGGAATTCTTCCACAAACCTCTGACTTTAGTAATGGCTATCTACTACACAAGGTTTAAATAAATGATATACCATATTAAAGAAAACTTACTTTCATAGGTGTTGGTACAGGTTGATACAAAGTAGGCTGGGGTAATGGTTGATGTATTTTAGGTGGTAAAGGTTGATTTACTGGTTGTGGTAAAGGTTGATTTACTGGTTCTGGTATAGGTTGACTTAATGGGGGTGGTAATGGTTGATCCTTTTGTTGGTGCACCGGTTCAGATATTTGTTGGTGTATTGGTTGATTTTTTTGTTGGTCCACTGGTTGATTTACTTGTAAATGTAATGGTTGATTTGTTTTTGGTTGATTTTCTACTTCCATTGGCATCTCAGATTCCAAACTTGTATTGTTGACATTCATAACATTTTCTTTATCATTTGAGCATTGGTGTCTATCCATCAAATTTTGAACAGATTTGAGGGGTGAGGATATAGATTTACACGGGGCAGGGGAAGAGGGGTTATTATTGACTGTATTCATAGTTTGTTTGACAGGGGAAGTATTTACAGAGGGTTGTTTAAAGTCACTAGGTTCCACAATACATTGTCTTTTACTAGGTGCTTGTAATGATAGGTCTATAGTAGAATGACTGGAGGGTTGACCTAATTCTTCAGTCAGTTTATTCTGATTGTCACTTATATCACTTTGTTCAGTTAAATCATTGGTAGTTGAAGATACATAGCCAGAGGAATGAGCACCAAATGTTTCTGAAATACAAAAAAATATCTTTCAGTAACTACATCAATCTTTTGTTATTCAGTAGTACACAACACGTAGGATTGTCGTCTGCTAGGCAATGAGGTTCAATAGATTTGATTCTTCCTCCAGGTAAGAAAAATTCTGATTCCCAAGCCAGTATTTCAGAGATGTAATGCACAGATAATTAACAACAATCTGTTGTTAGTATACCGTTTGTTCTATGAAAGGAATCTAGTGGTTTAAAACTGTTTATAGTGCTATCTTCTAATGTTTCTTCTAAACCAATAGTATCTGTAGATTGTAGATTTAATTTCACTCTCATTGGTGGTCCAACTTTCATTTTATTTGACGAACTCAATCTAAAATTTGAAAACAAAAATATCTTTAATATCAAGGTAGACAAGGTTCCATCAAACTAAACTTTAGTGATTTAAATCTCAACCATACTTAATGTCAGTCTGGATTCAGTATTCATTTGATATATGATATAGGCAACAAAACTAAAGCATAAAATTTAGGAAATAATGAACTGCTGTATTGTACTAATCGTTATGAAGACAATGTTTCACTCATTGCATACTGCATGGGTTTGCAAATCATCATCATAAGTCTAAAAAGTACGATGTGGACCTCCACTTAATTTTATTTATTCATACCTATTGAATTTGTTTGCTGAAAATGGATTCAAAGAAAATGATTTATTACGACATTCTGGTGTACTTTTATAATGTCTAATAGAGGGTTTGCATGTACTAGATAGTAGAGAAGAATCAGCTATAGATACAGGTCTAGCTAATGGTGCTGTATTGAATTCTTCAGTCTTGATATCCCTATAATATAAATCATTATTATTAACATTATATCATGGTAATCATGAAAATCTGAATTGCAGTATACTTGATCACCTCAGTACCAAAATATAATAACAGAGGTACCAGAACGTGTCGGATAGATTTAGTTAAACAAACTCTCCAGTGTGAGTATTAACAGTCCTATACAGAAAATGTTTTAATCGTGTGCAGCCATATTGAGATTGTGTATCATTTTGGTGTTATTGCTGTACTTACATTGACTGTGATTGACTATTAGCATTTTTTTCATCCAATGAATGTTCTTCATCACAAAACACTGTCAAAATAATAAATTGATTGTTAAGATTTTATTTTGAAGATTAGTGAGATTTTTTTTGAAAGCTTAATTCAGTGATAGCTTTATATATATTGCATCTGAACAGGGACATTCAATTATTAACTGTGTCTGAACTCTTTATATTTTCATGCAGAACTTTAAACATCAACCACTGTTTTAATTTCACTTTTAATTCGCTTAATTTAAATGAATTTTTTTAAAATCTGATCCTTAAAAATGAACAGATGTTATTATAACAGATAATAAATAATTGAAATTAATACCTGGTGAGAAACCACTCTCTCTCTCCTCATCATCTAATAGAGTAATTAACCCATTCTGTAGATTAATTAATGCTGTATTAATCAACTCTTTAGGTTTAGCATCATATAATGTTGCTTTGTGTAATAATCTTTTAGCTTTATTTTCATTTCCTACAAAAAATATTCAAACTACCTTCAAAATTACTATTTTATAATTGAATAATATGACAAGATCTGAGGATAGTTCAGCTCAAGCTTTCGAACACATTGTTTTTAACACAGAACATTTATGAACACTGAGTGTGAATGAAATAAAACATCATATACCATAAAGTCTAACTTCTCCAAGTGTTATGACTCAAAGCGTATGATGTGAATATCATGTGACATCAAATGGTACCAGAAACTTTGGCCTCTGGTGTATATATATATGTAAAACATTTTGACATTAAGACACAGTATAATTACCACTTACTAAAATGAGATAAACCATTTTCAACTATTATTTATGTAAAACAATTTGCAGATTTAAGCTAGATCTTAAAGTTAAGCAATTCACAAACCTTGTTTGACTTCAAATTCAGCACAAGCTACATGGACAACAGCAAATCGTCTAACAAAACACTTAGCACTATCTAGAATACTTTCAGCTTCTTCTGGATTAAATTCACTAAATGATATAATAGAAATAATGAAAACATGATTTTCAAAATAACTTGAATAAATCTCATCCACTGTGCAAATATAACATGCTTAGCTCAAGTGAACATTTATTGAAATTCTCATCCATTCCCTCAGAATTCTTAATAATGGTTCCATCAAGTTCAATAAGTCATTTGAAAGTATTAGATAGTTAATTTTCAAATCAATCAAAATTAATTTTGATGTGAGTAATTTTAAAACAATATTTGTGTTATTCGACTGATGACGTTAAAAAGATGTAATACCCTTTTAATCTGGCATAATTCAACCAGAGTCGAGCGTATGAACCATTTTTCTTATTGGTGTCAGAAGAAATCAACTGTAATAGTACAAAACAATGTCATTCATATTAACAATAAATTAATAAATAACTACTTCAAAACAATACTAGAGCCACACGTGGCACAGAGTGAGACTTTGCAAATGTAGCAAAATGCAAAAGACTCTGAAAAAAATCAACCTTCTACGAGCAAGAGCAGTCTAAAGTTGAAAAGAATTCTTTGGAAGATTGTTATAACGGAAGTAGACAGACCTCACAAATGAAAGTATCAGAAGATAGCCAAGGTCAATGACATTTGACATTGAAAGGGAGTCGGTCAACAAAGGTCAAGGTTACAAGATACAAGTTATCAAAATTTTTAAATATATACGGCTATAAAACCGGAAGTTGAGATAGGACAGCAAATATAAAAGTATAAATAGATAGCCAATGTGAATGACCTTTGATCCTACAAAAATCAGGGTCAAAAAAGGTCAAGGTTAAAAATTGAAAATTTTGAATTTTCAAAACCTGTTCCTTTTTTTGAACTATAAAGCTGAAACAATCGAACTTCTAAGACAACGTGGCTCAACGGATGAAGTAATTGTATGCAAAGTTCCATTTTGAACAAATGTATACGTTGCGAGTTATGTCCCTTGTCAAAATTGTCAATAATGAGTAATTTAACCCGGATGTGCTACGCCCACCTCAATTTCTTTTGCATAGGTTAATTGATATTCTGAATGTTATGTTGTGTTCCAAATTTAAAGCTTCTACATCATACAGGTCAAAAGATATAGGTCAACAAGAGTCAATAAAGGTCAAAATAGAAAATTGAAAATGTCAAAACCCGTTCCTTTTTTGGAACTATAAAGCTGAAACAATTGACCTATTAACACAAACTGGCCAAAATAATGAGGTAATTGTGTGCAAAATTCCTTTTTGAACAAATGTATCCTATGCGAGTTATGCCCCTTTCCCAAAATGTAAACAATTAGTAATTCAACCCGGATGTGCCACGCGCACCTCAACTTTTTTGTCATAGGGCAATTTATATTCATATTGTCTTGTTGTGTTCCAAGTTTCAATGTTCTACATAAAATAGGTCAAAAGATATATACATACCAAGCTCAAAGAAACAGAAATATTGTAAAAAAAAAACTCAAATTTGAAAAATTCACGAATTTCAATTTTGCTTTTAAAAACGATTGTTATAAATCACTTGAAAGAGCATGAAAAATTAATCCTCTAGGTTAATTAGGTTACGTGCTAGAGCAGTCCAAAGTTGCGAATTTGGCTGTTTTCGGACAGCTATAAAACCGGAAGTATATGTCGGAGGTCAAATGTCAAAGTATTAACTGATAGTTAAGGTCAATGACCTTTGACCGTATGAAGGTCAGGTCATCAGAGTTCAAGATCACGAGATATGACCCTTCAAACTTTGAAAAAATTCAACCGGATGTTGCAAAAAAGCAAAATTGAGAATCGAAAAACGGCTTCCTAATGTCATTTTTTTTTTTATCTTCTTTCATTTGACACCAAAATCATTTAAATCGGATGAGCCATTATGTCTGAATAAAAATCTAATCATTTCAGAAAAATCAAAATGGCGGCCAAAGTTGCACGTCTGTTCCGGATTTTTTTTTCTTCGTTTTTTTGTCATAACTTTGTCTACCTATCAGCATAAAATTTTTTGTCCTATACAAATTACACCGGAAGATATTCAACCGGAAGTGAACATCGTTTTCCTGTTTAAACTGGAAGTGAAATTGAAAATTTGACTGTACCATTTTGTTTACATTCTTAAACTGTCTTTGCTCAATTTTTTTCAGATTAATCAGACAAAGAGCCAAAAAAATGAAAAAAAGAGCAAAATTTGGCAAAAAAAATGTCTGCGACAAATTTTCGAATTTTGAAATTTTGAAACTGCTATTCTTTCAGATTTTAACAGTAGATTCCAAAAATGCAAACCCAAAGAAAATCGACCGAAAAATACAACTTCTAGAGCCGATTATCTATTCTTGCACATATTGAACTGTGGCACTTCCGGTTTTGCAAAAAAGATCCAAGATATATTTATGCAGATCGTCGCCTATATCTAAGGTTCGTGAATGTTGAATGGTTACTGCAACTATTGTAGTCTAAGCTCAGGAAGGTGTGTAAAAATGGAAAAAAAAAAAAAAAAAAGAATTGACATTTCGACATTGCAGTAGCAAAGTCCCACAATTAATAAAATCTTTACTTCAAGCACCGTTCATGATACAAAAAAATATCCCATAATTTGTGTTCTGTGACTCATATCATGCTTGTTCTCTATGCTAATTACTAACAAAAACACTGGTAGACTGACAATGAGTATCCCAGAAATCCAAATCACCAGAGCATTTGAATGACCCAGGACATAAGACACAATTTCATCAGTTCAAGGATGGCATGCGTAAAAGAAAACAAGAAAGAACACGAGACTGCATTATATAAGATATGACATATACCTTGAATGCATGTTCATAAGTATTGCATAATTTATCATATTTAGTAAATTCATTGGAATAGCTTTTCTGGTTCAACTCCTTTATGTATTCTAACCATACATCAGGCTTTAAACCATCTTCTTGTAGACGCTTCTCCCAGTTTTCTTGATCTAAATAAATCATAAACAATTTGATAAATTCAATGTCAACTTCAAAACTAACACAGGTCAAAGGAAACAAGCTTAAAGGTTAATATCTTATAGATTTCATGTAATAGAAGTTTGGCACATACAATCATGAAAAACATATAAAATGAAACAAAATTATCAAATTTACAATGTCAAATTTAAGTTTGTAATATCTTGATATGTGAAGATGGCAAGTAGAAATCAAACTTTGACCTATAAATGACACATTCCTTGCAAAAGTAAATAATTATCTGGAAACCGTTTTCATTCTACAATTTAATATATCAAAGTTACCTATCACATCTTGATTACTTAGATCATTATCTGAAAGATTTCTAGTTGATTTTTTCGCCAGCTTTTCCTTCAGAGCTGCCAAAGATGACATTCTTTCACATATCTATGTGTACTGTTAAAAATAATAGAATTCTTCTACTGGTACTGATAACTGGTATTACTTTTATCTAGAATGTTGTAAAGTGTTTGTTATTAATCTATAAGCTTATTTAACCAAATAGTACATAGATAGAAAGTATCAACTGCTACTGAAAACTGACAGAATAAATCAGAAGTAATTAATTATTAAGCTTATTAGCTTTATTAATACGTATAAATATATATTGAATATTTATTAAAACACAAAACAAAACACGAGTCATATATAGACACAGCTTTATGGAACAACAATCACTGGTTAAAGTTTTCTGCAACGTTTCGGTGTGATTTGCCCATTGATCATTAGTCAATTCAATGCAAATTTTTTCAATGAAAATATTTGAAAAGGTGCATCTATTTCAAATGTAAAATCATCAAATCTTGCATGAAGACATTTTAAAGCAATGGTATGTGATTGAAATTTGTGTGTATTTGTGTTTGAATATAATAGTCTTTGGCATGAGAGAAAGAATTCAATTCTTGGTCCATTAAGAGTGAAAAGCTTGTGAGACTCATTAAGTTTGATTGATTAACTTGATGGACAATATGTTGGTCATTTACGTTTGCAAGCAGTGGGACTGAGACTCTGCCTGAGTGCACGAGTAAGAATTACAGACAATATTAATTCAAACCTTGTTTGGTAAACAAGTCAATAATGGCCCTTAACAGCGTGTAGTTTAAGCATAAGCTTAAAGACTTTTGTTTTGATCCAACTTTTTCAAATTTTGCTTAAAAGTATTGAAACATTTTGAGTTAGAAGATGACAATAGTCCTGAGTCGATACTTCATACTTCTGACTTCAGACATTTAGCTGAACTCAAAATGATTACACTACTCTCTGACTACACAGTTTTCTGAATTGAAATTTGACTATCATTTTCCTATGAATTGAAATACCAACTATAAAATACTAGTGAGAGTCTTAGATTGTCTTTGGGTTGATGAAAATGATAACCACGGAAAAAAATATACAGTGGTGTAACCTATTTTCGTGGATATAACGAATCAACACCGCATTTCGTCACAGTTAAAAAAACGATGTTTCCTCGAATATTCTACAAAATAATTAAAATTGGTTTCTTTCGATTTTCTTAATGAATCCTTCACTTTGACCCATATTTCATGAGCAACCAACTCGACGACGGCGGCAGAATGCATCACCTATTTTCGTGTACAATGTTTGATCTATAAATATGTCTAGAAAAACACGTTGTATGGATACCAGGTGATAAATCAAGATACATAGCATGATTTATTGCTAAAAGTCACTGAAACAACATAAGAATATGGCCTACTTTGTGTTCCATTGAAATTGTCTGCTGACACGGAATCCGCTAGTTAATCACGTGACTTCATTCGTTGTACTACATTCTAGCAGATGACACATGGAATTCCAATTACCACTTGGGATTATGAGGAAATTTGACTGATAAAAAATGGTGAAAAATTTGGCTGATATTGTACAGAAAACCCATGTTTATCAAAACAAGCAATGAAATGCGGAGGTCATGCGAGGTTGCACATGTAAATTATTAATCATTTCCGGAAATGCACGAAAAATAGGTTAGCACGAAATTAGGTTACTTGACTGTAATCATAAAAATGATTTTACAGAGGGAAATTGGAAAGTGGGTCATTTTCACATGGATTTCCTGGGACAGAAGTATTTCTTTTTTAAATGTAAAATCACTGAACCTCATATTCTATGGATCCGAAGGCATTCTATGACAAATGGCGTACGATTGAAAATTTCATTTTGAATATTTATAAAATGAGAGAAGTAATTCAGAGCTTAATGCAATGTAAACTCAGACAGAAGATGTTTAACTCTCTGTTGACTCTCAAATTTTTGTATTCCAAAAAAATGGTAGATTTAAGCCTATTACAATACATAACGGAA
The DNA here is from genome assembly GCF_000327385.1 of Lottia gigantea. Taxonomy (NCBI): domain Eukaryota; kingdom Metazoa; phylum Mollusca; class Gastropoda; family Lottiidae; genus Lottia; species Lottia gigantea. Next base: position 4,766,031 of record NW_008710662.1, read on the forward strand.
AACAGGATTAGCATTTGAAGTGGGTATGAAGGCCGTTTAGTTCTTACATTGATATTTTTTGCACAAGATAAAGTAAGTTTAAATTATTCTTGTAAACAAAAAATTATTTTGTAAATCCGCGTTTACATTTAACCAGCAAATTTCATTGGACAAAGAGATACATTGCAGAGTAGGCTCCCTTTATCAATAGGTAACCAATAATAACTTTTCACTACGACTAAAACGTAACCAGTACCTAGGAGTACAATGATTGTTCTATTGAAGTTGAAGTTAATATTGCATTGTAATAAACCCTTGGCCTTACCTTGCACTTTACTGCTGTGGATAACTTTTCATGAACTGCAGAGCATTAGCCACTTGAAGTGAAATATTGACTGCGCATAGAATGGCCAACTCAGTCACCCACTACTACACTATAAAATAATATTAATAAGCATGACTATCCCATTATCTCCCCTATTACAATTCCAAGAAATACTATCGATATTCAAGAATATTACAGAAGATAGATTAACCATGGCAAGTTAAGTTTCCGACACAGATATAAGAAAAAATATGCTTGGAGGGCAATGACATTCGTGTATACTTGACCACGGCACAAGACTTGTGTGACAAGATATTATGATAGCCTATTTCATGGGTAAGTACCAATCCAATAGCCCAACCTACATGTCTTGATGCTACTGAATTGAAAGTTAAATACAAGGTAGAGAAAAGTAACATTTCGAAGTCGAATGAGTCATTTCTTTTTATGGAATTTTTGTCTCTAGCTTCGAACCCTGTGTGAAGTTGATTGAAATCTAGGTGAATTGATGCTGATGACACCATTTAGTTTTAATAAGGAAGTTATTAACCACAACAACCACACTTCATCTGAGCTGCTTGTGCTATGAGAATGATTGACAGTGAGAGCTGATGCTGTCTGACAGTAACAGGGTTGGTAAAACTATTGTCAGACATTTAAGATGATGAATTATTTTAGATCTGAACTTTATAATTATAGGCCTATTGTTATTGATGATATCATTATTTAAAATGAATATTCAGCCATTTTTGTTTGTGGTGTGAAATATGTTTTGCAATTAGTTATAAAGTCTCAAGGCTAAGACACTGGAGTACAGAGTTAAGTTCCCAATTATCATTAAGTTTTTATCAGTTATAAAACCCTGCTCTGATCAGAAAAACAGCCACACTGAAATTGGGCCTTAACTCTCATCATCTTTTAACAAAATGATTTCCTTTTGATGAAGAAATGTTCAAATGAATTTGTAGGTTTCACATCTGAGTGCAGTGTGGGGGAGAATTTTGTCTGTCCATCCATAAAGTCTGCATTCCCATTATAATCAGACAACCTCTGTTGACTATATATCAGCCCTTATAAATAAATATTGCTACGTTTTGTCATATTCTCCAATCCACAAAATAATTGAGCATGCAATGTCTCATACTCACTCTACTGGACATATAACTTTTGGCTATCTTGAATATCATAAATAAACAAATACCCGTAGTTATTCTTCAAATTTTTTTTATTTTAGGAATGAATGGAGATTGTTATTTCAGCATTTATTGTTCAACATTCTTATGGTTTGCATAACAAAATGTAAACATTATGGAGGGTTTTGCACAACAATATACCACATCTGATGAGGCTTATGTTCAAAGAAGACCTGTTTCGACTTCCAATGTTTTTGATATTGTGGAGCATAAACGGAAAAGATTTTCAAAGTCCAGAGACATATTTTCAATAGAGGAAGCCAATGATAAAAAAGCTAGAAAGCGACTAGTTGTTCAGCGTAGTTTAAGTTTACCGGATGTTGTTCCTAGTACCAGTCCTGTTTTTTATGAATTCCCTTCCTCTCCAGACATTCTGTGTCAAGGTGACCTAAAGGAAGAGAAGAAACTTGAAATCGAAGGACCTGTATATAAACCAAGACCAAAGTCTGTTTCATTTGTTGACGAATCTCACAAAAATATTTCTGACCATGGAAAAGAACTAAGGCAGCAACTACGTAGGAAGAAATCATCATCATGTGGATATTGGACAGGCGGCTCGAATGAATCTGATTATAGTGTAGATGTTGTAACTAGTAGTGAGAAGAGTCAAGATGTCATAACCCAAAGTGTTGACAAGGGTCTGCCATTGACTGGTAATAATGAAGTTTCAACTAAACCAATCTCTGATGGCATACCAACTATAAGTCTGTTTGTTTTCAATAGTACAAGTAATGGAAGTGTATATATCAATGAAGAGATTTTCAACCAACTCAAAAGCTATGATACTGGTTTAGCACCAACTTCCCGAACACCTCAATCAACAGAATCTGTGTCTCCTTTATCACAGTTTTGTTATGACAAGTTAACAGAAGAGAAGAATGAATCTGTTACTGAAAATAAATTAAATCAGCCATCTGTACTAGATAATAGGAGAGAAGAAGGGAAGTTAAAAAAGGAGCTTTATCATGGAGAATTTGAGAGACAGATGCTGTCAAATAAAGTCTCAGTTGAAAAGATCTTCTCATTTTCTGAAAGTACAACACCATCTCCTCATGGTAAGATTTTCATAGTTATTTTAATTTCCCTATGATGATCATTGATCATCTCAAAGAACATTTCAAATCAACAGTTTATTTAAAGCACAGAAATAATTCAGGTGAAAATTGTAATTTTATTTGCAGATAATGTTAATACCTGTTCAAAGCGTAATAATGATCTGCATATACCAGCCTTACCACAGGTAATGTTTTTAATTATTTGAAATAATGTATATTCAGTATGAAAAAAGTTTGTTATCAAGTATGCTGAAAGTAGGCCCTAATAGTACTAACGCAGCCTAACGAACATTCATTGGCATTTCTCTTCCTTGAAATAGCAAATTTTATAAATTTTTCAGAGAGGCTTAGGCTAAAAAAAAGTCAGCACAATACATGTAGAAATATCTTATGTGTTTTTAAGTGTAATAACTGTACCATCTAGATATTTCAGCCTAAGTCATTGGATATGATTGATAAAAGAGAATATTTACATGACCCTAGCTTACCAGACACTATAGAGAAATATTGTAATTGTTATAATAAGACTTTATGTTGTGACAAAACCTGTAATGAGGTAAGCTCTATCATTACAGGCATGTGTTATCTTATTTATACGCAATACATATGTTAATTACATGTTACACATTAATTGAATACTGTTGGTACTATCTTCCTCCATTGTAATCTTACAAGACTTTTACTGCAGTCATGTACGGTACGACAGTGTCAAATTGTGGTATAGCAAAACCCAAAGAGGCTGTTTTTTGCTCTATTTAGTGTTTATATTATATATTATTTATTATGTCCTTCATTGATTATAAATTATTTATTTTTTGTATTATTCCTATTGATTGCCTTATCATTTGTATTATTATGTCCTATATTGTTTAGATACAAAGTGCTATAGAAGAGTTAAGATCATGTATTGACAATCAGCTTATACCAACTTCAATATTTACATGTCAGATATTACATGCTTTAACAAAACATAGTCTACAATGTAAACAAGATATCTGTCCTGTTCCATGGTGTAATGTTCTCAATACTGTGTAAGTATTTTATTGATAGTTATTGAGCAAGTAATATGTTGTTATGTTTTCAATACTGTGTAAGTATAATACTGTGTAAGCATTTTATTGATAGTCACTAAGCAAGTGATATGCAGTAATGTTCTCAATACTGTGTAAGTGTTTTATTGATAGTTACTGGGCAAGTAATATGTTGTTATGTTCTTAATACTGTGTAAGTATTTTATTGATAGTCACTGGGCAAGTAACATGGTGTAATGTTCTCAATTTTGTGTAAGTATTTTATTGATAGTTACTGGGCAAGTAACATGGTGTAATGTTCTCAATCCTGTGTAAGTATTTTATTGATAGACACTGGGCAAGTGATATGGTGTAATGTTCTCAATACTGTGTAAGCGTTTTCTTGATAGTTACTATGCAAGTAATATGCTGTTATGTTCTCAATACTGTGTAAGTATTTTATTGATAGTTACTGGGCAAGTAACACGGTGAAATGTTCTCAATACTGTGTAAGTATAATACTATGTAAGCATTTTATTGATAGTCACTGGGCAAGTAACATGGTGTAATGTTCTCAATTTTGTGTAAGTATTTTATTGATAGTTACTGGGCAAGTAACATGGTGTAATGTTCTCAATACTGTGTAAGTATTTTATTGATAGACACTGGGCAAGTAATATGTTGTAATGTTCTCAATACTGTGGAGGTATTTTATTGATAGACACTGGGCAATTGATATGATGTAATGTTCTCAATACTGTGTAAGTATTTTATTGATAGTACTGGGCAAGTGATATGCTGTTATGTTCTCAATACTGTGTAAGCGTTTTCTTGATAGTTACTAGGCAAATGATATGCTGTTATGTTCTCAATACTGTGTAAGTGTTTATTGATAGTCACTAAGCAAGTGATATGCAGTTATGTTCTCAATACTGTGTAAGGTTTTTCTTTATAGTCACTAAGAAAGTGATATGAAGTTATGCTCTCAATACTGTGTAAGTGTTTTCTTGATAGTTACTGGGCAAGTGATATGCAGTAATGTTCTCAGTACTGTGTAAGTGTTTTATTGATAGTTACTGGGCAAGTAATATGTTGTTATGTTCTTAATACTGTGTAAGCGTTTTCTTGATAGTCACTAGGCAAGTAATATACTGTTATGTTCTTAATACTGTGTAAGTATTTTATTGATAGTCACTAGGCAAATGATATGCTGTTATGATCTCAATACTGTGTAAGTGTTTATTGATAGTCACTAAGCAAGTGATATGCTGTAATGTTCTCTGTACTGTGTAAGTGTTTTCTTGATAGTTACTGAGCAAGTGATATGCAGTAATGTTCTCAATACTGTGTAAGTGTTTTCTTGATAGTTACTGGGTATGTGATATGGTGTAATGTTCTCAATACAGTGGTAAGTGTTTTCTTGATAGTTACTTAGCAAGTGAGATGGTGTAATGTTCTCAATACTGTGTAAGTGTTTATTGATAGTCACTAAGCAAGTGATATGCTGTAATGTTCTCCATACTGTGTAAGTGTTTATTGATAGTCACTAAGCAAGTGATATGCTGTAATGATCTCTATACTGTGTAAGTGTTTTCTTGATAGTTACTGAGCAAGTGATATGCAGTAATGTTCTCAATACTGTGTATGTGTTTTCTTGATAGTTACTGGGCATGTGATATGCTGTAATGTTCTCAATACAGTGTAAATGTTTTCTTGATAGTTACTGAGCAAGTGATATGCAGTAATGTTCTCAATACTGTGTAAGTGTTTTCTTGATAGTTACTGAGCAAGTGATATGCTGTAATGTTCTCAATACAGTGTAAGTGTTTTCTTGATAGTTACTGGGCAGTACTGTTTTAGTAAGATTAAGATTAGATTAGTGCTCATTAGGTATACTGCTCCTTTAATTGATAGTCACAGGACCAGCTCCACATTTTGATCTCAGATGTAAAGGTTTGAAATTTGAGGGATTTTTCGTTAAAAAAACCTACATTTTTGGAAGTTAAAAACCATTCCAAAATAAATAAATACTCAATTTAAAACATAGATTTAATTTATTGTAGGAAAGAATGGAGTATAAAACATGCTGTTACTGTATTAAGTGATTATGAAAGTACATTAACAGGCTGTAAAGAGTTGACAGAATATACTCAGGTGGGGGCATTAACTTCATTCCAAACATAGATATGGAATACAATATACATAAGTGAATTTGATAAGGATTTGGCGAAGAACATAATATACATATTGGTTGTGAAAAGATCTCATAATCTAAACAATTTTAAATCAAAGCGCAACTGATTACATCTGATAACATTATCGTGGAAACCTAGCATTAGAGACAATACAGTTTATTGTATTCTTCAGATTTGTGCAGGATACAAGTATGGTTATAAAGAAGGCATAGATTGGTTATCATTAATGGCTTTAAATAAAAAGAAAAATGTTATTATTGCTGAAAGCTTGAGGAAGACAGACACGAGATTGGTGATCAAAAAGGTAATATAACAAAGACTTTTTATATGCGCACATCATAATGTGGTGATTCCAAAAAGAAAAAACAGGCAGCAATAACGAATCACAGAAGACTTTTTGATGGGATCACCAATACCACTAGTAGTACAGTGATTCATTTGATGTATACTGAACTTGGTGTAATAAATAATAAAAACTTGACATCAAATACCATCCTTTAATACCCAACATTTCGTCAAAAAAGTTTTGACTTCATCAGGGGAAGAAACAAACATTTGTAGGTTTTTTCTTCCCCTGATGAAGTCAAAACTTTTTTGACGAAACGTTGGGTATTAAAGGATGGTATTTGATGTCAAGTTTTTATTATTTATTACACATTATAATGTGGTCGTATATTATTGTTGCCCCTGTCCGTCCATCCACATTTGGTTTGTAAATGCAATAGAGACAACAGTTTTTATCTGATTTGAATGAAATTTGGTGTGATCATTTATAGTAATGAGATCTTGGACATGTTCGAAATTGACGATCTTTCGATGAATGGGTTTTGAGTTATTGCCCTTGTCTTATGAAAAACTCGTCAAAATTTGGTTGTGAACACAATAGAGACTACAGTTTTCATCCAATTTAAATGAAATTTGGTGTGAATATTTATAATGATAAGAGCTTGGACAAATTTGAATTTAGCTATCTTTCAATGAACAGTTTTGAGTTATTGCCCTTGACTTATGAAAAACACGTCAAAATTTGTTTGTGAAAACAATACAGACTACAGTTTTCATCCAATTTAAATGAAATTTGGTTTGATCAGTTATAGTAATGAGATCTTGGACAAGTTTGAATGTGATAATCTTTAGATGAACAGTGACAGTTTATGTCAGAATTTTATTATAATGTGTGTTTGCTTAAATCAACAATATCTTGCACAAATTAGATTTCTGGTATGATTTGACACAGATTGGTGACCGCCCTTGATATACTGAAAATGTATGAGGAAAGTGGGTGTATCTTGCTTGGCAACTACTTGATATAAGACATGAAAACAATTTGTAATTTTGGAAGGATTGTTATAGTTTTTGCAGTACTATTTCAAGGCAATATTATAATCATGAGAGACTCAATATTGTCAATATATGATATTTTTAATATTTGACTGATTATATTTTTATTGCAGACCAATTTAAATGATTATCATCAACAGTTGAGTGTGTACAAACAAATAAGAAAATTTATTTCACCTTATATTGTACAACATTATTGGGCATGTGAATGTGATAATACAGATTTATTGATATGTACAAGATTTATTAGTGGTATGTGCATATTTTTTTCACAAGATACAACACATGTAAGCTTAAAGATGGGTTCCCTTATTTTCATTTCTGAAAATGAAAATGCTAATAGTTATATGACTAATGACTTGCAAAAACACCTGTTTGTCTCATATGTCCATAATTAATTCATTATTAGCTAAATTAGAGGAAAATTACCTGCAGAATTCCAATGAGTGACTTTTAAAAAAAGGTCACAAAGTTTTTTTTTGTTTATCCAGACTGTACATACATAGACATTTATGATTGGTTAAAACTCTTAATCTCATGCAATAAGAACATGATGATATGTAAGAATACATGATAATTCATTAGAAACACCAATTAATCTAATAGTTTGCTTAATTAGACACTAAAAAATAAGGAAACCCATCTTTAAATGTAATTTATAGTTTTACAAAAGAAGTCAAACAATTTTGATACAGGATATATCCGCTAAATTACTATTGCCTACTGTGATACCATCTTCACAATAGCAAGCTATTACAAACATACCTTGACTCCAATAGCCAAATTTCACAGTCACAAAAGTTTGTAAATGCAGTTATTTTATTGAATTATAAGCTGGCGAATATGTCCAATTATGTTTACAGTCTTTCTGTCCAGGGGTCTGATTGGTTGTATTTGCTAGCATATAATCCAATCTAATCACTACATTCTGTGTTACAATAAAGGTGGCTATTGCAGCCACATTATAAGGCAAAGATTGTAATAGCTTGACATTGTGAAGATAACTGAATGCAAGGTTATCAAAAATATAAAAAAAACCTTGAATAGTTAAAAAAAAGTTGAATAGCTATACAAAATAGTAAAGGAATTATTTTTCCTTTCTGTTTTTTGAATGAAATTGTTGATTTGTCTAGGAATTCCATTCAATGAAATACTACTTAAAATACCAGACAATGAAAAAGATATATGTCTATGGATGTGTCACATATTAACTGGAGTTCTACACTTACATAAATTTGATATTATATATCTGAAATGGACTAGTAAGTATTTGTTATATTTTATACAACCATTCAAAAAATAAAGAAAATATGTGCCGAATTAGAAGACACATTAAAAAGGTTTAATTGAAAAAACAGTTAGATCTTTGTGAATCTTTCATAAAACAATGTAATTGTCACAATTTTTTTTCGTCCATATGTCCACAATTTGCTTGTGCTCAGTCATCAGGTTATTATTTTCTAACTGCACATTTTGCTTTCATTTTGATTGTATCTCATGTGGACATACTCTAAGCTATGTAACAAAGTTATTACACCCTATTATTGATATGATATTCACATGGAACATAATCTTGTTAGAAGCATATATTTTACAAAACCGAAGTGGATGATTTATAACCTGGCTTAGTAGCCTATTATATTTTGTTTGTTTATATTTAGTGTCAATGGCTCAACTATCATAAGGACTGGTTGAACCAATTCCACGTTTCCCCCATCACCAGAAACAAATGTAGGAGAACATATGTGAAAAAAATATTAACTGCACTTACTTAGGTCCAGTGGCCCGCTTTCATCTAGTTGAGCCAGTTTATTGTTTATAATTATTATTAATGTTTATTGTTTTTCAGGTAAAAATATGATAATGGTCAATGACTATCCTAATGATTGTTTAAAGATTACAGATTTATCATGTTCAGTTTTATCATCACATAGACAGATGGAATATCACGAAATCAAACAACTCTTACCACCTACTATAGTCCCTCCAGAGGTAGTACTCTTAATTTACCATTCACATTGATTTACCTGAGCTTAAAATGTTCATGCATGATTTATATAATAAGCTGATAGAGCTCAATGTCACCTATGTGAGACATGTTTCAGAATTGAAATCTAAGTACGTGTAGTTCATTTCAACAAGAAATGCTCTTTATCTCCTTTATTGTTATTCTTTCAAATCAGAAAAAGATATAAATGTAACTGTCATGATAAATTTAATCAAAAACTTAGAATATTGTCATAAGATTTGAACGACATTTAGAAGTTTACCCCCACTACTTCATTTCATCATCTGATAACAACACGTGAAAATTGTGCTGAAACGTTATGTGCTTTGTTATTAAAGAAGTGAGTTATACCATAATATACCCCTTGTGTTTTTTAGTTATAGAATAATGTCAAAACGTTTTTCCACACTTAAAATATATTTTAAAGATGGGTTCCCTTATTGCTAATACTAATACCATGAGAAAGTAGAGGTGATCTAATGACTTGGAAAATACCAATTTGTCTCACATGTCCATAAATTGACATATATGATTGGTTAAAACCCTAAATTATGTGCAATAAGAATATAATGATATGATTAAGATGACATGATAATTTATTAGAAACACCAATTATTAATCAATTAGTTTGCTTAATTTGACACTGAAAAATAAAAAAACACATCTTTGATGATATTTTTATAATAAATATCAGTTTGTAAGTTGGTTGTTAACTTGAGTTTAAACAACACTAAATCCCATCAATGCAATGCCATTTCAAAAATATTTTAAAAAAAAAAAGATTTTGAAAACAATCCAAAGCCATAGCTAAGTGTTGTCAATGAATCATTTCAGATCGATGATAATTGTGCTGAAATCAATGAAAAGTCAGACAGCTGGGGTTGCGCTTGTTTATTGTATGAACTTTGTATGTCATTTCCTGTCTTTCATCATTTGTATCATCTAAAGAAAGATCAAATGTGGAAAGAAGTAAGTTTTCAAAACTCTGGTCAGAATCTTCCATTTTAAAGCTACGTCTGCAAGGTCTGGTATCAATGTGGTACTGATTATTGATACAGTAAATTGAAGTAACTAATTGTTCCCTTATGTAAAGACCTATAACACACATTTGCTTCCTCTTTTTTCTACTACATCAAGTATCCAGTGCCTTTAACCACACACCACCTCACTATACCATTTGTATGTTAACACCAGTCTAATAACAGTCAGTTGTTATTTAAGTAGATACAACAAGACTGATTATTATGTTCTTAATGATTATAAAACTGAAATTAATTGAACCGTTTATTTTCAGATGAAATCAGGGCCAATGCCAGATCTACCAAAAATGTGGAAAAAATATCAGCCAATATTGGACTTACTTTGGCAAGTAAGTATTGTAGAATGTGTTTACGTTGTGATGCTTAAAAAATAGAAATGTTATTAGTGTACAAAAAAGGCTAGATCTGTCTATAAATTTCACCTATTGGTATCTTTTGAGATAAAGTTATGAAATTATCTCTTTTGGTCCACATACCTTCTCAAATAAGAAATTAACATTGTGTGCTAATGGGAGAGGTTCGCCATGGGTTTGACCAGTCACAGTCTAATTAAAATAAGACTAACCTTTCGTTTCATTTTTTATTAGTTTTTTATTTTTAATACAGCTACTTTTGAACGTTCGGCGTTGATCAGGTTAGAGGTTAATTTGACAATCTTTTAAGAGTGTCTTCATTAGACCCTTACTGAAGTGGCTATATTAAAAATAAAAGTTAATAATTTTAATTAGACTGGACTAATCGTATCTTAGTCTCAGAGGGAATTGTCATTTAGCTAAGCCAATCAGTAATTGTGTTCACAAATCCATGTGTGTCCAGAGTTATCCGCGTTTGAAGTTAAAAAGATGACTCGTCTTTTTTGAGACTCTGCCAAATATAGAAATATAATTTCAAATTCTCATTTTAACTATTTTTGAAGGAATTATGTGATTTTATATTTCTAGTAATTATGGATACTACTAACATATTTCTGAGACCTAAATAGCGAACCTGTCCCTTTAAAATCAATTGTATTAAAAGTTATCATTTTATATTTTTAGAAATGTATTGATGATCGAGCCTCAATAGAAACGGTGTTATCAAAATTACATGTCATGTACAAATCATAACAGCTTTTTTGAAAGTAAATTAAAGATACTGTTTTTGCTTTAAGCTCTTAAGTTCATTACTAAACGCTTTTTCAAATTTAAACTCCATTTAAATAAACACTGGCAGTGTTGCTAGCGAGGCATGGCATGGTTATCCTTCCATAACATCTGATGTCAATCTATAACAGGGTTTGTCAATTCGTCAACCCTTTTGGTAAGTTGACATAGCTAATATTAATATAAATCATAGTAGTAACAGGAAGTGCGATATAATTGGAAGAACAGTTGACTGAGTTATAAATCTTAATATTAGTGAGATATAAATGGAAAAACTGTTATTCTGAGATATAAATCATAAAAGTAGTGAGATATAAATGGAAAAACTTTTCCCCGGAGATATAAATTTGTAACAGTAGAGATATAAATGGAAGAACTGTTATTCTAAGATATAAATTGAAAAAGTAGTGAGATATAAATGGAAAAACTTTTCCCTGGAGATATAAATTTTAACAGTAGTGGGATATAAATGGAAGAACTGTGTTGGGTGTACAGAAGAGACTCTCTTATAGAAGCACTGGCCATGGTCACAAGATAAGAACATACTTCTTTTACATCAAATATCAATTTGAGTAATAAAGATTAAATTGAAATGGTACTATAAATGTTTTTGCTGTATGCAAAGAGAAATTACAACAATGTAAATTCTGAAAAGACTGAAATAATACAATGCTTGAGAAATAAATGTAAAATAACAGTAGTTTTATCAAATTAAATAACAATTTTGTGATAAAATTTGAAGAACTGTTGTTCAGAAATATATATCTTAAAGAGTATTATGGTATAATTGGTGGAATCATTGTTCTGAGATATAAATTATAATTTTGAATAATTGAAAGAACTGTTATTGTGCGATATAATAACATAATAGCATGATTAAGTTGTAGGAATTGTTGTCCAGAGATAATGGATTGTGTGGAAGTGTATATAATTAATTAATAATATAATATTAATATAATATATTAATGTTTTGATTGAAAAATGGCAGAATATTCATTCATGTTTGGTAATATAAGACACTGACTTGATTTATTGTGTTTGTAGAAAATTTTATAATTGATATCTCATCTTTATAATGTCAAGCGATTAAGAACTTCTTATAGCTTGACAATAGTTACCTTTATCATTTATCATTAGTAAATCAATAATTTGATTGGAATGTACTCTAGCAAATACAGCCCATCATAAGTCTTGACAGAAAGTCTGTGTCATAATGTTAACAACCAAAACTAACATTGAAGAAAAATGCATCATTATTTCATTCTTTTGATACTTTTTCACCAATTATTTTTTTCAACCCTTTCCTGAGTTAATTCAAAGGGTGTTTTAGTGTGGTAAAAGTTATGTAACCTTAAGATCTCCTTGGGGTTAATGGTAAAGGTGCCCGCACATGGAGAGAAAATGGCAGTATATGACTTAACTACAATAACAACTGCATTCCCTCCTCAGTGACTGAACTATCACTGTAGTAGTCCGCCATTTTAATTGATCATGTGATAGGCGGACGTCAGATATAGTTGAGTTAAAGGCACGTCATGTACGGGGAGTATTGTACGCCAAATTCACACCAATTATGTTTTAAGATATCTAGGGTATTGTTTCATATTCTGTTAATTGTTAATTGTATATCTTTGGGCAAATATATATTTAAGTTGTTTATGTTAATAAAGTATTTATTGCTTTGGAACCTGTTATTTACACAAATACAATTATCTAGATCTGAACTACCCATTTATGTCAAACATAGTTTGGAAAAAACTTAGGTTACTTATAATGTCATTCTTCAAGCTCTTAACTGAGTGTGAAGATATGGTAAACTAGTATTTTCTGTGTCTGTTTTTGATATTGATAGTTATTTTTAAGATTTCTGACTTACTGTCCTATCATTATGTGTAACAGCTGACAGAATGTAATTAGATTACAATAGATAAGTTTATTGCGTTAGTATGTGCATGTACAAAACATAATGCTGTAGCATAGACAAAGATAGCTTGCCAGGTAAGGTAATATACGCCCAATGTTAGCTTTGATTTTGAATAAAAATAATTAGCAGTACAGTAACAATCACCAGTATGAAATATTCTTTAGGGCGATACTGAATAATATTGAGTATGAGTTGTTCTTGAAAATGTGTTCAATTTTTAGCTCGTGAAAACTTTAAAAGGCAAATATTCAATCTTCAATCTAAAACCAAGTTTTGTCAAAATCCAGAAAGAATCATGCCTTTAAGTGTTTAAGAGCTAAATTTGAAAGCGGTTTCAAGAACAAGGGCAATAACTCATACTCAATATTTTTCAATTTTTCTGACTTTCAATAGGGTTCATTCTTGGGAGATTACGAACATTCACACCAAGTTTCATCAAAGTGATCATGTGCTAAAAATTGAACGAGTTTTCAATAGCAAGGGCAATAACTCATACTAAATATTTTTCGATTTTTCTGATTTTCTATAGGGTTTATCCTTGGGTGATAACAAACGCTCATGCCAAGTTTCGTCAAAATCCGTCAAGAATTGTCCCTTCTAGAGTGTTTACAAGCTAAAATTTTAACGCGTTTTCAAGAACAAGGGCAATAACTCATACTAAATATTTTTCAATTTTTCAAAACGGTTTATCCATGGGTGATAACCAACACTCATGCCAAGTTTCGTCAAAATCCGTCATACAGTGGCAATAACCTTAAAACCTTTCATCAGATTATATCCAATTTCGAACTTGACCGAGATTTCATCAATATATATATATGCATACCAGGTTTCATCAAGATTGGAGAAAAACTGTAGTCTCTATCATGCCTTCAAGCCAATTTTGACTTGTTTTTCTAAGTCAAGGGTAATAACTCCTTACCGTTCATCTGATAATTACCAATTTCAACTTAGACTGGGAAACTTTGAAGTTTTATTGGGATCAGATAAAGATAGCTTGCCAGGAAAGTTTAACATACAGCTTTGTTAAATTTCTAGACTCAATAAGGAGCAACATGAACCATAATGATTAATCTGTCAAGTTTCTATTTTAACTCAGAAAAGTACTCCTTACTCAAGATCTTATCACTGATTCCATATTATTCAAATGGAATGACAAATGGAATGACAAATGGACTCTACCAGGCGCATGTACAAATTTGACATTTTAACCTTTTAGTTTAATAAAAACTTATCCAATATATCAAATAATATATATATATGATACCACAAATTTGTATGTGTTAATGCGTTTTGACTTAGTCAAGGGCAACAACTCAACCATTTAACCGTTCAACAAAGAAATCTGAACTGTACAAGATCTCATCAATATATTTGATCGCAACAAATTTCACTTTAAGCAGATGGAAACTGTAGTCTGACGGAGTTAAGGGTAATAACTAAAAAACGTTCATTGAAAATTCATAAAATTCAAACTTGAAGGAGATCTTATCAATTTCATGCTCACACCAAGTTCCATCAAAGTCCATCAAAAATTTTAGATTCTATAGTGCCAACAAACAAATTTTGACATAAATTCAAGGTCAATAACTCCAAAACCGTTCGTCAAAAATCTGTCAAATTGAACTTGGCCGAGATCTTATCAATCCAATTCTCCCAAGTTTCATCAAAATCCATTGAAAATTGTAGCTCCTATTGTTCCCACAAATATATTTTGTCAAAGGGAAAATATGTTTATCGAAAAGTCGTCAAATTCAAACTTGACCTAGATTTTATTAATTCCAATGATCACACCAAGTTTCATCAAAATCAGATGAAAACTGAAGTCTCTATTGTGCCCACAACAAATGTTGACAGACAGACCAACAGCAATGGCAATAAACGACCGCATTTCCATGTAACCGTATAAATATATAACAAAAAGCAACATTGGCATATTATTGAATTGAGACAGAAAGCAATAAAATGTTTATAAAAATTATGAAATTTGAAAACTAGTAAGAGGGCCTACATTCTCTTTAATATCAGATAAAGCTAAACTAGTGTCTTGTCTAATTCTGATAAAGATAGCTTGGCAGAAAAGTTAACATACCACCACTGGTGGTTGTCAGAATGATTTTAGAGTCTTTATTGACTAAAATACAAATTCTCGGTGATGAATTTTGAATCAGTTTGAATTTATTGATATATAAATTTACTGTCAGTTACATATTGGGTTATTATATCATGATCTGTTCACTAAGACGTCATTTGCATAAAACCCTTACTTGATAAGATTAAATACTTCTAAATTCACACTGAAGTGTTTTATTCATATATTTTATTCTTTCACAGAAATGGGATTAAATTATCATGAATTCTGAAAAACTATAATATATATGTATAATTATGTTTCATAAGGCTGCCCAAGCAATAACATATTTCTACTATTGAGGAACTTTATAAGCAAGAAAAACAGGCCCTAATAATAAATATGCAATTTTCTGAAAGTTTTCTGAATTGCAATATGCGTGCACTTTCTTGTGAATTGCCTCTTAGTTACTATTTATAGCTAAACAATATGGTATAACCTATATTATTGATTAAACATTATGGTGTTAACCAATATCGTCTTCATTATTAAATTAGTCAATTATTAATCTCATAATTATAATTAGAATTACATACAAATTAAATATATACAATATAACCTATATAACAGAGATCAAATAAGATACAACCTAAGTAGAGTTAGGCGATGTGAGATTTTTTTTCTCATACCAGTTTTATTTGATGCTATCATATTGCCCAACTCTAACCAAAATTATTTGATGTATGTCCCGGAATATTAATTTAGAACTGATACAAGTCTATAACTCGTTATATACATCTATGTAATAAATATCACCATGTTTATGAGATTTTGACTGGAGAGGGATAATAATTGCTATTTCTTGACATTTAATAATAAATGTAAACCAAGTATGACCTGTAAAACATGTTGTCTTTTACCTCCTTACATTCCAATGTCATTGAAAGTGGACATGAATGACAAAATCAGCTGTCTGCAGAAAGAGTATTCACTTTTAATTGCACATAAAGAGTAGGATTGATCCCAATAGCAAAATACATACAGATATGAAATTCATATCCTCTCAATAAAAAATATAACTTGTTCAAGACCTTTACATAAGCACACCAAGTTTAATCAAAATCTATTGAAAAATCAAAATTAGGGGCGATGGTAGTGATGACCTAAATTTTCATAGGTGTCTAAAAACTACCATTAAATTGTATTATGAAAATAATCCTGATATACCTGAAAAAAAGGTACAAAAATATTCAAGGATGAGTATATATCTCCTAATTCATTGGAATGTTATTCCAATATTTTTTTTGTAACAGTTCTTTATCTATTTTATTAATTTCTTCATGCATAACACACGTTTATATTATTATCCCATGGCAACAGTTAATTCTGTAAATATTTCCTCAGACTGTTGACATGGAGCCTGTTTGAAATACCATTTGACTGCACTGTCACCTTGAATCATTATAATAATGGAAAAGCATGAAAGACTAATGATTTAAGCAATGTTATAATAACACATAATTGTTAAAATCATTCTCATCTTCAACATAAAATTACCATGATGTAATCAAATGAATATTTGACAGTTTAAAAATCAAGAGTAGGCCTACAACTATATTTTTGTTAAAAGGCAGTAGAAACATAAAACAAATTTGAAAAGTATAAGATATAGTTTCAAATACCTCAAAATCCCCAAAATAAAAATTTATACATGTATCATGAATTGACTACAATTTTTGATGGTCTTTTTTTCTTGGCATGTTGCTTTACCTTGCAAACATATTCCAAAAATCTATGTGTTAAGTCAAAATAAGAACTATCCATTTCTTTAAATATATAATTCAAAAAGTAGTAGCTTCTGGCATGTGACTCTGAACATAAAATGCAGCAAAATCATACTTAGGATAGAAATTTTCTATAATGTAGCAATGAAAATGAAACAAAAAAAAAAGAAATCAAATACCCCTTATCACCTATTGATAAAATAATAGTCTACAAAATGGTAAAGAATTTTCAATTACAAGCATCCTAAAGGCTTTACTTCCATCCACCAATTATCAGGATAAAAACTTTTTAAAATTTCAAAGTCACCTTTTGGCACTGGAATTTCTTTATCATAAAACTTGATTTTTGGAAATGGTGCTTCTAGTAAATGGCTCGGAATAGAAAGTTCATTATTACTGGAAAAAAGAAAATTATTCCATCCAATCTGTTTCAATGAAGAGCTACGAAATCGAAAAAACTCTTTATCAAATACATTGATATATCCATTAACTGTCTGATATTTCAATTCATAATGACCCATTTTGGATGAAAAGCTCATTTCTACACCAATATCTTTGAATCTTTTTTGTAACAGTTCTTTATCTATTTTATTAATTTCTTCATACATAACACACATGTCTATATTATTATCCCATGGCAACAGTTTACCAGATCTTAGTACACCCCACAGAGTTCCATAACACACTGCATGGGCTACTCCTAAATTCTGTAATACATCATGCATGATAAAAGTTAACTTCTTTAATTCTGTCAATGTTTCTTCAGACTGTTGACATGGAGCCTTTTTGAAATACCATTTGACTGCACTGTCACCTTGAATCATTATACCCAAAATATTCCAAGATATAACAATAACCAACACAAATATTACAATCTTGATATGTGAACGATAAGTTTTGAACACTGAGGCCATGTTGAAATGCTTGTTTCTGTCTGCTAACTGCATACTATACATCCACCTTCATAAGCCATCTACAAATAGAAATCAATAAACTAGAACATACACAGCTGATTAAGGTTGATATACTGTGGTACACTGAATTTAATGTGAAATTTATTCAGAAACTCAGAGCATTAATAATAATACTACTCTCGAAGTCTTACTAGAATACTACCAATACCTCATAGATTGGAGAT
This sequence comes from Lottia gigantea, assembly GCF_000327385.1. Classification (NCBI taxonomy): domain Eukaryota; kingdom Metazoa; phylum Mollusca; class Gastropoda; family Lottiidae; genus Lottia; species Lottia gigantea. Next base: position 4,784,236 of record NW_008710662.1, read on the forward strand.
AAAACTTGGTCAAAAAATGTATAACCATCAGTTTGACTCATTAGGATATCCAAACGTGTAACTTTTTCATGGATCAAACTCTTTCAAAGAAAATAATAACATAATCAGTGATCATTGCCTAGTTGGTACACATGAAATGTAGCTCAAAGCAAGGAATCCAGAAGACAAATAAAAAAAACCATACCAGTACCAATGTCTTGGACATAAGAAATTTTGCATTTGTTTTAATTTAGACTAAATTTAGCAGATAAAATGAATCCTTATATTCACAAATACCAGTTGCTTTGAGGTAATGATAGTTTTAGAATGACAACCCCATTGCTGAAATGGAAGCTCTGGAAGGATTGTAGACTTTGCAAGTTATTATAAGATCCCAGTGGATAGTTAGCCGTGAACCAGGCAGTTTCTTTTTCACAGGCATTTATTCATGTGCAATAGTACAAAAAAAGAAAAATTTCATCATCTCAACAGCCTTTCTTATTTTACAACTAGGCTCTAGATATAGTTTACCGGTACATGTAAAATCACGTTCATACTATTCATACCGTTTTCTAGCAGGTCTATAGACTACATGTCTAAGACTATAAATTCTCTAAGCAAAAGAATAAGAACAACAAAAATTAAAAAAAGAAGACAAAAACTCTGTTTATATAATTCTACTTACAAGAGAACTAGTTTACTGATCATAATAGGCCTGTATGCCTAGTAAATTTAAAATGCTCTGTGATATTGGTTCTCTGCGGCATCGTTTGATCATATTTGATTTAGTCTTATTTCTAATTTCAGGTTGTCGTAAAGATTAGTCCGAAAACCAAAACAAACACTCTGCCCACACACCAACCAAGTGTTGGTCTTTGGACTAGAATGTCATCTAATATTTCATGACACGTTGATGACTTACATCAAAGAGTTTGCATTAATTTTGTTTTGACCAAAGATTTGAAGGCTTCATATTATGATTATGAATTAGTCCATATTATTCGATAGAGTAGTTGGTCTGTTGGCGTAAGGGACAAACACAACCAATCGAACACAACCATTGGCTATGCTTTACGTTTCCGGTTGATTCGTTCACTTCACATTTTATTTTGGGGCTGAGATCAACTGGGCAGACAATAGCAAAGATCAAGTCCGCAGACGATAGCCAGCAGACAATAAGAAAATTGAACTTTTTGACTCATCCTCGCTATTCAGCCAATCAACGACAGCGACACAAGGAAAATTACCGGATTCCCTCAAGGGACGTAAATCATGTTATAACACATGGTGTCTGCGAACGTAAATTTTCAATGAATAACTGAATAGATGTAATTTGCTTTAATAAGAAAGCCATGGAAAACGTTTATTATTCATTTATCAGGCAATCACAAGATAGGCAGATCATCACAGACTCCTGACTTATTATTTTTCGCGATTACACAAGCATAAGCATCATGCCTACAGACCAAAATAAAAATTCCTATGGAGAAATATTATTACAATACGACAAATGAAAAAAACTTCAGAACCACCCATATTACTGTTTTGCCACTTTTAAACTAGGATAAATATTTAGATAAATGAACATTCTTTAGTTTCTATCTTTAACCGTTATATTATTCAAGGCTCTAAAATCGATGCACCATCGTAATGAACCGTCTTTCTTTCTGATTACCCAATCTACTTATGTCACTTCGAAAACTAGAAGTTGGCGAAAATGAATTAGAATTGATTCTGGTCTAATTTTTTTTTCGAATATCCTCTCAGCATTTCCTATATGATGTCCTTTTTTTTTTATGTCTTGCATGAATCAGAGTCATTTATTACCCGAAATATGGTATATCTGGACTTCCCTAGGGTTGAGGAAACCAACAAACCCTTTTTATTACTAGGATTAGGTTCAGACACGAAATCTCCTTCGATTTGTCTCAAAGTTCTGCTCGACATAAACCTACTGAATTTTGAGGTATTGTTATCCGTTTACTGACTAATACTTCAGATAAATCGTCTTTACTAGCGTATGATCGTAAATCAGCGTTGATTGTGTCGTTGCCGATTTGAACTGAAGGGCGCTCTATATTTATTACACATTTATGATGCGCCAAAAAGTCTAAGCCTAAAATTATGTCATCGTCCATAGCAATCATACACATCCCAATCAAAATATTTGTTACCTATTTTAATTGACATACCTGAAACGCGTCGCGCATAAACAGGTTGGTCTCCTAATCCTGAAAGTTTAATCATTTCTTTAAAAATTAATCGTCCATTATACGTTTTATATTTTCGTTAGCCAATGTAAGCATAGCAGTTCTTTCCTTGTCTTCGAGATCGTCCGGAGTCAGACTGAGAGTGTTCAGTATCCGACTCTGTCCTGTCACCGCGTCTTACACTATAGTACCTGTTACTGGAACGTCTATCGTTATAATGATGAGGTGGTTCACGATCCTGTTCTTGGCTATAGATCTGTCCCGTTCAGACTATCTAGGGAAACTCTGCCTAGCCCCCCTGTATTCGCCGATTGTATTTGAAGTCATTATAAGAGGGAACTTCGCCTTTGTTTCTATCAACATTATTTGCTTTGATTAACTCGGTCAATTTGTCAACGATAGAATCTAGCCGTTTGCCAAGCATTGAATCAAGTTGTTTCCCAAGTACAGAATCAAGTTGTTTCCCAAGTACAGAATCAAATTGTTTCCCAAGTACAGAATCAAGTTGTTTTCCTATCTTTTCGTGTAGAGTATCAAGATTGATCTCACTGGTGTTTTTAGTAGATTCTGTGTCCGATTCGGTCTTAAAATTAACTTGTTGATGTGAAAAGTTCTTGGAGCCAAATAGACTTTACTGGTTTGCTAAAAATAGTCTCATATGTTTCAAAGCGTCTTGAACTGATTTCGGATTCTTTTCCATAGCTTTTTGCGCTGCATCCCTCTCCTTACAACCACGGAGAAAGCATTCAATGGCTATTTGATTTCTAGTTTTACTGCTAGCGTCGATGTATAACCGTCCATGGCCAAAGTTTGAACACGTTGAGCAAATTCCGCAAGAGATTTGGTCTATAGTTGTGTAGCGATTGTAATTCGCGCCTAGCAGAAACAGGTTCTTCCTTCTCGCTAAAACGAATGTTTAATTCCTTCTTCTATACGATAGATCAGAAGAAAGCTTATCTGCGTATTCAAGAGTCGAATTTCTTAAACAGTCCATTAATCGATCTATTCTTTTTGTATTCGACTATTCTTGATGTCGAGCGATTCTCGCGAAATGCAACATAAATGGCTCCTTTAGGGTCGCCGGAGAAGGTTGGCATTTTTGGTTTCTGTGGACTTAGGCTATGCCGTCTTCGTCTATTTCTGTGTCGCCTACGTGTATGGTCCGATTCCATCAGACTTGTCCATGTCGGTATTGTCCGAGTCAGTTTTATTACTGTGGCCTTGAATTTATTGTCAATTTGTTTTACTGGTTTTGACTCGTAACGCTCAAGCTCGATTTTTACGGCGTTTGGCGTATCCTTCAATGTTCTAGGTAGAACATATTTAGAGTCTTGGTTTGTTGTAGTCAATTTACTAGTCATGGTGGGTAAAACTGGTAAATCTACACTAGGTCTTGATTTGTCTTCCATTATGTCCATTCGTTTTTGTACTTGTGCCATTTGTGTCGACAAGGTTACAAACTGTGTAGACATATTTTGAATTTGAACTATACGTTCAGCTATTTTATCTCCTTCAAATCTTATCTGTTTTAATTCTTCCACAGTTGCGGTCTGTATATTAATCGACTTCCCTACTCCGGCAATGTTTATGAAAAACAATGAGAAATGTAAAGTAACTTCTCTGGACAGAGGAAAATGTATATTAATAATAAATAATATGTCTTAAAACAAGGCGCTTGTGAGCTCTATTTTCACTTTTTACGGCAAAAAGAGCGTCGTGCAACCCTATCCTATGTGAAATATAAAGTGCCGATATCCTATTGAGAAAAGTACAAGTGATTGGCTTCTATAAGAAGACCAGTGCAAGAATTAAAATGTACTTTCGGGTCATAGAACTCAATTGAGGACAACGTGCGTATCTAACCTACGTGTTAAACCAAGATAGCTTAAAGCCCTCAAGGTGGAAACTCAATCGAAGTGTAACCGACAGAGTAACCGTCGAATGTATCAAAATAGAAATATGGCTTACAATTAAATCAGCTCAAAATTTCATTAATATAATTCTATAATTCTATAAAATAAATCTAAATAATTAATACAAAATATATCCAACAAAATACAATTTATCCCACTTCTGACACCAACTGTAGCGGAATCGCTACATGGCAGAGGAGTAACTACTCAACTCTGCTGTGGGTAAAGTATGGTGTTGGAAATGCCAAGAAGTAATAAGTTAAACTTTATGTACACTTAAATACAATCAGGTTACATAGACAATTCGGTCGTACATTCAATGCAGCTCCTAAATCTGTTGTGTCGATCTGCAGGTAGGTAGGTATATAGGTAGATGACAAGTTAACGTTCGCTTCCAGCGGATGCTGATATCGCAAACTAGGTAGTTGTTGGTAGTCGTAGTAGTTGGTAGTTGGGTTGGTTCAAATTGGATGATTCTGTGTTGTTGGTTTGATTGTTGATTCTTCGTTAGACCTGGTCGGGTCGAATGGCATGGCAGTGAAACTCGGCCCTGGATGGTGTGGCGTGAGTTACTCGATCTCCTTCATTCTTCCAAACTCGTTCTGATCTTGGTTTCGTTTGGTTTCAGGCCCGTAGCCAAGGGAGGGGGGAGGGGAGTGAAATAAAATCTTGCCCCCCTTCCCCTAGAAAAATGTACCGGTCACTTTTTTAAAATACACCTTTTCTTTTTCCTGAATTAATAGGAGCGGCAGGTAACTGAGTCTGAGTGAATAGCCAACAGTGGTCATTCTGGTCAGGCATTTTATGGTGGAGTAAGTGCACCAGTCAGCTGATCTTGCATTGTCGATCATATGATGATTATTTCGATATTTTGATATACGTAACGAAAAATAAGGTTATGGCTTTCAGGGCTGCGTTATGCGAAATGGTTCAACAAAATACTAACTATTCCTATCTGTAGACCTACTTAAGAACTGTTTTTAAATATCTTTCTCTTTATACTTAGCTGAGGATGAAACCAGACATCATAGCTTTACATCATAGCTTTTCATAACATTTTTAAATTTAATTACATTAGAATAGACAATTTGATACAATTGAGTTTATTGAAAATCATAAAAAGGCTGCAGTAACGCGTCATTGGTAACAAAATTATTGGTCTGATACTGGATTGTAATCTGTCCCGTCTCAAAATTCAAAAGATTTGATTGGTTGATTATAAATACTAATAGACATATATTATCCTAAATTGTATTCATATGAATCAAACAAACAAACGTAGGAAAAATGGATAAATATTTGATCAAAAAAGACAAATTGCTTGATGGTTCCGACACTACTACGACTGACAATGGTATCAAAACCACAGCGGGCAACACAACGGATGCAGTACCAAGATGCTCTGAAAAGACAGGAGTACCAGGTGACATTGGAAAAGAAGACGTTCCAAAGCAACCGAGAATAAAATTTCCAGCGAAGTCTGGGTGCCATTTTAGTAACAGCTGGTATGATCGATTTCCATGGCTGGAGTATTCAGTGTCAAGGGACGCGCCTTTTTGATTTCCATGTCGGGTGTTTCACAATACATCTGCGGGTGCATAAAAATAAATTTTTTTGTTTTTCATTTTTATTGTTATTTTTTATTATTATGATACCTATAGTTTTTAATAATATTTATTTTTAACAAATGTTATATGTTATTTCAAATACACTGGCAGACTGTTTTGTGGGGGCTTGTTGGAACTCAGGGGAGGGGTTATATAGACGACAGCCTGTTACCTAATCTTTTTCATAATTTTGTGAATATAATATTGTTTTGAAAAAAAGATGAATACATCTGCTGTCGAGGCCGAATTCAATGTGCAGCAAGAGAGAATTCTCCCTAAAAAAAATTGAATTGATAACCATTAGATTTTTATACGTTTTTGTCTCAAAACATGTGTCAGCAATCACTATCATTCTGACACATGTTTTGAGACAAAAACGTATAAAAATCTAAATTTCTAATTTTGTTTAAAATAATGTGGGGTACAGTTGGGGGTGCAAACAATTTTCTAAGGGAAGGTAGTAGGGGGGGGGGGGGGGCTGTTCCCCCACTGGCGTCGCCATTGTCCATATCCCATCTACGACTCGATCTGCACCAATGATAGTGGGAAACCTATGCATATTTCATGCACAAAATCCAGATACCATCGTTCATAACAGAACAACAGGGAGTCTGTAGAACTATTTTATAATGGTGTAAACCTTTTAGATACTTACTCTGGTACATTTTTTTTTTAAATTGTAAAAAATTGAGCCACTGTCAACAAACTATTTGAAGACTTCATTATTACATTGTCCATAGATTAACGCTATACTGTACTACCCATGTATAAAAAGTATTGAAAAAATAGACAACTATTCAATTTTTTATTTATGAGCATTAATGATATGTAAGATTTTCTGATTTAATAGTTATAGAAGCAATTAACATTTGTAACATAAAAATGTGAACAAACTCTAGAATCCATGTCCAAAACCCATAATGAAATCTTTTACATCCTTTAAGACGCTTTGCCGTCCAAAACATGCATACACTACCGTAATCTAGGGTACTTTTTCAAACACTAACCATCATCTGTTACATTCAGAACTAAAAAAGAAAAAAAATTAAAACAGATTTAGTTTCCTCTTCCAGAACAAAAACTATACTCTATTATTTTAGTCTTTTTGCCGAAGGCTCAGATTTGCTGTATTCGTCAGTGAACAATCAAATAAAGCGGTGTTTTAGGTCGATTTTTCAGATTAAAAGCAAAAATTCTGAGATACCACACCTAGTGGAACCTAAAGAATATTCATGTATCTTAATATTTATTCTAGTCTAAAAGTGGCAAAACGGGGTTAATAGTAGTTATGATGTCGACAAACGTGATATATAACTTGTGAACATTAGCCTCATGGGGGTGATTCAGGTCGAGTTTTCGGACTAAAAGCAGAAATTCCGAGATGCTACACATAGTGGAACCTAAAGAATATTCATTTATCTTAATATTTATTCAATTATAAAAGTGGCAAAACGGGGTTAATAGTAGTTTGATGTGATATTAGCTTAGGCCTTAATGGGGGTTTTCAAGTCGAGTTTTCGGATTAAAAGCAGAAATTCCGAGATACTACACCTCGTGGAACCTAAAGAATATTTATTTATCTTAATATTTATTCTAGTCTAAAAGTGGCAAAACGAGGTTAATAGTAGTTTTGATGTCGACGAAAATGACTTATAGCTGCTTAAAGTTAGCCTCATGAGGGTGTTTCATGTCGAGTTTTCGGATTAAAAGCAGAATTTCCGAGATTCTACACCTAGTAGAATCTAAAGAATATTTATTTATCGTGATATTTATCCTAGTCTAAAAGTGGCAAAACAGTAATATGGGTGGTTTTTTTCCATTGTCGTATTGTAATAATATTTCTCCATAGGAATCACGAAAAAGAATAAGTCAGGAGTCTGTGATGATCTACCTATCTTGTGATTGCCTGATAAATGAATAATAAACGTTTTCCCCAGCTTCTCTTATCTTGTTAAAATAAAATTACTTCTATATCCAGTTATTTATTGAAAATTTACGTTCACAGACAACATGTGTTGTTATGATATGATTTATGTCCCTTGGAGGAATCCCGGTAATTTTCCTTGTGTCGCTGCCGTTGGTTGGTGAGGATGAGTCAAAAAGTCTATTTTCTTATTGTCTGCTGGCTATCGTCTGCGGACTTGATCTTAGTTTTTGTCTGCAAACCTTATCGTCTGCCCAGTTGATCTAGTCTATTTTGTTATTTGGTTATACTTATAGTTAAACAGTACGTTACTCGTAATATAAATAGCAAAGGCCAACGCTTTTAGCTTATATTTTATGTGTAATATAATTTGAACTTATAAATGTGTTATCTCCCTCCATTGAAATTGACCATTCCAATAATTATTTATTTTATTCCAAAAATAAAACCCAGTATTTTTATTGTTAGAGTAGAACTTGCCTTTGGTTCAAGAAGATTCTGTATCATGAGCTGTTGATTATTTTATCTACTTTTTAAAAGCCTACAATAGATTAAAGTAGGCACAATGACACTCACTCTTAAAACAGACAGTCCTGCAGTAGGCCCAGGCCATTGAATTGATGGTACTACTAACTATTATGAGGCTGTAGAAGACTAGAGCACATACTAAACTGTATATCCTGGGTGACCGCTTGTAACCCTGTAATTGCCATATTGAGCATTTTGACTTTTTGTTACCGTTCGAAAGCTCAAAAAAAGTGTGGATCTTGTGATCAAATCCTCGTATTCTTAGCTTGATTGTGAATATCTCAAAGAGCACTAATTAAATAGCACGTATATAAACAGTCAGATTTAAAACCTCGTAAAATGTATTATTATACAAGGTTCAATGTGGATGAAAATGAAAAACCTCGTATACGGTATTATTATACATGTTTTTGGTTCAATAGGCCGGAGATCTCAATTTGTTATACGAGGTTTATATTTTCAAAGAATGAAAACCAAGTATAGCAGTAAAAAAAATTATAAAAAAAGATTTTAACAAAATACGCGTACAAATAATTATTTGCGTTTTTCTAGAAAAGTAATTTTGCGTCATATATCGTTATACGAGGTTTCAAGCGATCACCCACGATATATGATACAATTTTTTATGTTAGAATGGATGACGATTTTGCTAAACAGTTACAAGAAGAAAAACTTGCTCAGATAAAAGCAGAAAGCCAACAAACATATACTGATAAAGATGGCACAGTTTATGAATGGGATGATGAGAAGAAAGCTTGGTTTCCAAAGGTTAACATTTTTTAAGCTTGAATAAGCACAAAGGTTTTCAAACAGACATCTGACAAGTCCAAAATGTCAACAGATAAAACCTTTTCAATGGGTGAAAGTATGTAGTATCTAACTCATGTTATGTTGGTATTATCCTGTGCTGCTGATTTACAATATAATTTGTTGAAATTTTGTTAGTTGTAGTGGAATTTTACTTTTTCAGATTGATGAAGATTTTATTGCAAATTATCAGTTAAATTATGGTAACAATGGTCAAACATCTGAGGAAAAACAAGAAGAGAACTCTGAGAAATCTACAGAATATGATCAGAAAGCATATGAAAAATATTGTCGCGAATATTATAATTATTATGGTTATGAATATAAAGGAGATGAAGCTACCTCTAGTACTACTGAAGACGATAAATCAAATATAAACCCTACAACTGGTCAACCATTCAAAGATAATGCAGAATACTATGCTTATTATTATGGTGAAGAATATGCTGAATATTATAAAAATTTTGATGGGGATCAAGTTTCTACGCCTGGTAGTAACACCACAACAAAGAAAAAACCTAGCAAGAAAGAGTTAAAGAAACAACAAGCTGGTGAAAAAAGAAAAGTTGCTCCAGAACAAGAACCAGGTTTGTAAGAAATATGTCCTATAAACATCAACTATCTACAAATTATCCAAATATACATCCACATGAAAATGTGAACATCTATGTTGTTCATTCTGGATATACTAAGAATATATGAAAATTTATAGCACCTCAAATATAAACATCAATGATCAGATTAAAAATTGTTTCTTACTAGATGGACTGTAAACAAATTACTTTGTTTTCTGGACATTATGTCTGAATGTTGTCAAATCTAAAATGAACAAATTTTCCCACAAAAATTCAAAATGTATAGAGTTGTGCAATATTAAGTCAAATGATATTTTCTAGCCACCTGGTTTAAATATGAAGCTGATGAAGGAACCCATGTTTATGTCAGTGGTTTACCATCTAGTATCACTGAAGAAGAATTTCAACAACTCATGTCCAAATATGGACTTATTATGTTTGATCCACATAATAAAAAACCTAAATTGAAATTATATAAAGACAGTGAAGGGAATATGAAAGGTGATGGTCTCTGTTGCTATATAAAGGTAAAATACATTCTTGTATTCTATAATATTCTACATTTTGACAAGAAAAAAATGGATAAAATGAAATGCATGAGATTTTATTTCTTAGTCTTCTGCACTTCTGCACCTAATTGGCTAATAAAGACGTTCAACATCATGCAGTTTGCAATGAGGGAAATTAGCCTACTATTTTTCAGTTTCAAAATGTGGAGTGATCTTTAACGTGCAACAGCCTGTAGCATACTGGGCCTCTTCTCAACCTATGCTGGCTCCCTGGATATTTGAAACAGCCCAATTCATGTTGTGGTGTGAACTTGTAACATTCTGTCCTTAAAATGCTTAAGTTTATGGAATATCTAGGTTCTAGGTATTACATATGTCTTTTGGTCGTGAAGGCAATTTCATATTCTATATCCATGGCACCGAAATTTAAGTTATTTATGTTTATATTACAGAAAGAATCAGTAGATTTGGCATTGAAGTTATTAGATGGTTTAGAATATAATGGAAGTACAATCAGTGTAGAAAAAGCACAATTTGAAATGAAGGGTGAATTTGATCCAACAAAGAAGAAAAAGAAATTGAGTAATAAACAAAAGAGAAAAATGAAGGAAAAACAAGAAAAGTAAGTCATCTTTAAGCAAAATTTATGGGTAAAGATTACAATAAAAAAACAGAAAACAATTTTGTGGTATACTACGCCTGGAATTTATTGTATGCAATGTTTCAACAATTTACATTTTCATCATCAAGTGAATTGTGTTCCGTTATTTAAACAGAAGTCAGATATTAATATCGTATTTTGCTTTTTTTTTGAGAATTTAGGAAAAAAATTTTACAGGGTAAGGGAAATAAACCTACGGAAGCATATTAGGGGGCCATTCATTTTTTTTTTGAATTTTCAAGTTTGTATGTTGAATTTTCAAGTCAGTATATTGAATTTTCAAGTTAGTAACTCGAATTTTCAAGTTAGTTACTTGAATTTTCAAGTTATTTATCTTTCAAGTTAGTATGTTGAATTTTCAAGTTAGTATCTTGAATTTTCAAGTTAGTATCTTGAATTTTCAAGTTAGAATGTTGAATTTTCAAGTTATTATGTTGAATTTAGTAACTTGAATTTTCAAGTTAGTATCTTGAAAATTCAACATACTAACTTGAAAATTCAAGTAAATAACTTGAAAATTCAAGTAAATAACTTGAAAATTCAAGTAACTAACTTGAAAATTCAACATACTAACTTGAAAATTCAAGTTACTAACTTGAAAAGTTGTTGAAAATTCAAGATACTAACTTGAAAATTCAACATACTAACTTGAAAATTCAACATACTAACTCGAAAATTCTACTAACTTGAAAATTCAACATACTAACTTGAAAATTCAACATACTAACTTGAACATACTAACTTGAAAATTCAACATACTGGCTTGAAAATTCAACATACTAACTTGAAAATTCAAGTTACTAACTTGAAAATTCAACATACTAACTTGAAAATTCAACATACTAACTTGAAAATTCAAAAGAAAAAAAAATGAATGGCCTTAATACGCTTCTGTATAAACCAGATGAGGTTTTGAATTTGTTCATTAAGGCGAGTTTAGTTTAGTCTGGCTTGATTGAGGCTCCATGAAAATAGTTACTTTTGGATTAGTTGTGGGTTGAAGTTATTTAGTTTTTAACAAAATTAGAGTTACCTCCCATCCTATGATTCTGAATGATGATAGGATATGTATTCAGAGAACTATGTCAGTATACAGTTCCATGATGTATTGAAATCCATTGCAACATCTGACAAATTTTTGATATCAATACAATTTCAATCATGATCGCATTTCATGAAGCCAACCTTTTTTTCCCATGTATACACAATATAAGTTAGCAGGACAATTGGTTTTTGGAATTGGTGCTCCTTTTCCATAATTGAACTGTAGACCAATATCTAGTGGGGGTGACAGCTTTCCGAAACTGTACAAATAGGGGCAGACTGACTGGTGAGGCCAAATTAAATTGAATTGAATTGGTGCATTCTGACACATAGTTTTATGCAAAAAACATATAAAAATCATTATTTTAAATTTGTTAAAAATACACTGGAGGTACAATTTGGGGTGAAAACCATTTTTCTAGTCAAAAACTCCATTGCCAATATTATTGCACATTTATTTTTGAAGCAGTTATAATACAGTTACAGAACTGGGTTCTCAGATAAAGATTATTATTATAGATTATTTGAATGGAAGCTAGATAAACCAGTTGATATCCGATTAAAACATGAAAGAATTGTCATTCTTAAAAATATGTTTGATCCAAAAGAATTTGAGGTAAGTTAATTTTGAATCTGTAAATAGTGTATATTTGAAAAAGAAAAATAATTCTTAGTGAATAAGCTTATATCAATGAAGAGGACAAAATTTTTTAAAATTTCTGTTTTTCACTGAAAGGCTTTATATCATGTGGAGGTTCTAGGTGTCGTATGTTCTTCTCATCATTTTGAAAAGAAGAAAAGCGGGGGAAAATATTTGAGATGTCAGACGTTCTTTCTTGTACAGATAAAAATGTAATTTACCTTATTTCTTGTAACAAATATGATGTTCAATATGTTGGACCCAAAATGCATTGCATACTCAGTTTACCTGCCATCGTTTTGATATACTTCATAAGAAAGATAGACCCATCCCAATCTTCAACCTACCCAATCATTCCATTGAAGATATTCTTGTTGTGCCCATTGAAAAAGTTCCCTTATGACTATTAAACCCAAAACTAAATCATACCCTTTGTTGCAACCTTTGATTCCACTGCCAAAAATGCTTCTCTGATTATCAAACAATATTACAAGGAACTTCAAGATCAATTTCCAAATATCATTACTAAAAGTTTGGTCATGGCTTTTCAAAGAAACAAAAACCTAAGTAATTGTTCATGGCAAATTGGACCCCATTCCATTATTTCTCTGAAACAATTGCATTATGTGTTTTATACAATTATTTTTTGATTATTAGTAAGCATTATAATAATATTTCTTAGTATCTTCAACCAACTCTAAAAGTAGTCTTTTAATTTTTTTCTGAGTAAGGATAACCTTTTTATTTGTTTTTTTTTTACCCAGGAAAAGATCAAAACAATAGATATTTTAATGTGGTTTATGTTTCAAAAACACATGCGAATAATTTGATAGGACTAGTTTATGCCTACATCAGAATCAAATTAAATTTTGTAAAACTAGCAGTGTAGCTACAAGATCTTTAACAAGTTTGAATTTCGATATGATTCAACAAAAATTGATTGAGTTTTAACCCTACTGAAATACATTAAAAGCAGTTTTTGAATGCTATAGAGACAACAGCTTTTGTTTTGAATTTTGTGTAAGATTATTTCAACAAGTTCTTGAACAAGTTCCTATTTGTGTACGATCCGATGAACATTAATGTAGTTTCAACCCTTGATATACCAAAAATTTATTAGAAAAGTGGGTGCTAGGCCATTGCTTGTATACTCAAATATGATTTTGGTGATTTTTCTTTTGATATTTTGATTGGCTGACAGGACAAAAATATTTTGATATTTGTACTTTTGTATATTATATGATTATAGTTTTTTTCATAAAAATAATTAGGACTTTTTACAGTAACTAGATTATAAGATAAAGATTTCTAGAAGACCAAATATATATCATTGAAGGATGGGTGCTGTACATAATGAATTTTACTTAGACTTCTCTCTAGTGAAGATAGTTTATTAAATGATTTATGGGGGAGATAAATTTTTGCTGAAATACACTAGCTTGGCTTTTTCTCTGTGTATTTCTATTCTATTTAAATTCCTAACTTTAATGAACTTATCAATATAACATTCCATCTTGTCATCAAATAAAGAGAAGAAAAGTTGATAAGGTACTCTGATCTTCTTTCACAAGCAGGGCGCCATATTTCTTTTCTGGAATAACTGCTTAACATATTTCAAACACTGTGTTGTTTTGATACTTTCAGGATATTTATTTCGCTTTAATGTTGCACCATTCTGTCTTTTTACATAGTTGACATGTTAGAAATATTTGACTTGTCTGGCATTATGCTAGAATTAGGCGTTTATTAAATAAACTAATTTTCATCTAATATTAGATCATGTAAAAACCACAGTAGTTTCATTAATAACATATTTTACAGTAATAAACTATCCATTTTATTACTTCTTTTTATTTCCTAGTCTTCTACATGTTGTTGTTGTTTGTGTTGCCAGCCAAAATATCATTATGTCATGCTTTTTACAAGAATATTTCATAGTTTCAGCATGATCTTGTTTTCTCTGTTTTAAAATTGCAAGATTACACACCCTTTATGGTCAAATGACAAAAGGAAAAAATTGTCACTAATAAGAATGGAGATGGGCTTTCTTAATATTTTGCATGTTTTAATAAAACCCAAACAATACATTTCTGACAAGATTTCTAGGTTTTGATAATAAAAACTTCTAGTCAGTATTGTATTCTCAACAAGTTATGTGAATATAAAACTAATGTCATGTGTTTTAAGTTTAAATTGAGAAGGAAATAGAAGAGCTCCTTGTCTTATCCCTCAATAACTTGATCATATATATAAACATAGAATAACAACATCAACTTCTTTTTTCTTGTTATGACATTTCTGACATTTTCCTACTAGCTAGAAACTGATACTGTTTTAATGGGTCCCAAGTTGAATACATTGGTGTTAGTTGTTTTTAGCTTGTTCCTTGTATTGAGTGGTTTATGAGAAGTAAAATATTTAGAAACCTATAGTTAAGTCCAGGCAGATGATTGTGTACAGTGAGTAAGACCACACTGTTCAATTTTCGCAGCTGTTGAACACAAGGCTTGGTAACTTTCAGCGGTCAACTGTCATAGCACTCAGTATCTTGTTAACTGTTTATTTGCAATGAAAATAATTGAAAACTTAAAATTCTTCTGTTATAAGAAACTGTTAATCAAATAGTATATATCATTGTCTTCAACACCATATGAATTTCTAATACACAAATTATTAAATACATTTTTTGACACACTTGAATGTTATGTATGATTTTGGCTTGAATTTTTAGTACCATGAATAAGTTCCAAAATATACTTTAACAGATTTTTTATCTGAATAATTTCTGATATTTTGCTATGATTGCAAAGATCATAATATCAATTTAATTACAATTATAAGTAATATTAAAATGTTGAATATTTATTAGTGTATGAGGTAAAGATTTGAATTTTGTTCCTCAAGGACTGCTGTGACAATAATGAGAACAATGTAGAAATGAATACATGACGTGAAGTGAAATGATGACAATGTGTTATATTTCAATAAGTTATGTCTATCATGTTGTAAGGTGATCATTATTCACTTTCACATTGATATATTTTCATCTCCAATCACATATTAGGCATTGTTGAGAAAAGTCACAGGTTCCTCAAGTTGATGTATAATTAGTAGCACATGCTTTGTCTTTGATACATTGAAGTAAAAATGTGGAGAAGCTTGTATCTTTGTGAATATTATAAACAATTATTTGTAGAATTGTAAACTTATCCCAGGCATCTGTATTGGTTTGATATATAGAAAGATAGAAAGAAAGTAGCAAATCTTAGATTTGACGCAATTCAAAATAACACACTTTTCCTTTGTAGGGTTTCGCATCTGTAAAACCTTTGTTCTGTAATGTTACTGATAGGAAATAGAACTCTGTACTAATATATAGAGCTAAAGTAATAGAATTTAGAGTACAACTTATAGAATATGACTTGCAATCTTTTTTTTTAGAATTATGATTTTTCTCTAGTCGTAATTAACTGTATTTCAAAGTATATTGATAATTGATATATTTCATTATCATATTTGAGGTTATAGAATATTCTAATGACAGGTTATATAATAATTAAGTATATGTTTATAATAATATTTATTATTAATTATAATGATTGTATAAAGTCCTTTAATAATATAAATATTGATGTTTATATAATATTCAGCATAATAAATTATCCTTCATGTTCTTGAATAATGAACTATAAAAAGTTTTTGATCTTTGAAGTTCAATTGATGTTCATGATGTTAACTTGGTTGTTTGAGAAAAATATTTTTCCAACATCTTCTTCTATAGATTTTATTAAAATGAAAATCTAGATATAATAATATTATAAGACATATAATAGTATCGAAAATCTAGTTTCTTTTTTAGAAAGTTTACTTATTAAGATATGCAAAATAATTTCATGACGAGTCTTGTCTCCTGCAGAAAAATTTGTATTTTAGTTTCTTTCTGGTATTTTATGTATTTCTACACACTAGAAAAATTATGTAGCATTATTTATTTTGATTTAATGCAATTCTTGCACAAACTTTTATTTCATATTAAAATTATTTATATTTTCAGACTGATCCATCATTAATTAATGAATTAAGAGAAGATGTAAGAACAGAATGTTCTAAATTTGGTGATGTTAGAAAAGTTACCGTTTATGATGTAAGTAGAATGATACATATGACACAAAAGGGTGTGTGTGTTATAAATAGAAAAATTCTGACAATCCCTTCTCTTGGTACTCAACAATATATTGGGCTTTGTTAATAATGTGATGACAATTTCAAGGTTTTTCATTTATATCAGAAAAGGAGTAATCCTTGCTCTTATGCATCATTTGGTTATATATTTTTCAAAAACAGTCAGATTTTCTTTTTTGGTATAATGTTTAAAGGTATAGAATGTAGATTGAGGCATACTGCCTCTTTAAAATATACTTCTAAACATTTTATAGAAAATTATAATATTTCTAATAAAATTTAGGAGAATTATTACTTGCTAGCAAATTTTGTTTTGATAGAAAATTTACTCATAAAGAATTATCATGTTTCTTAAAGAATAATTACTTGTAAACAAATTTTCACTGTTGGGTACTGTCCCTCCCAGTTAATATATTTTGGCTATATGAAATATTAGGCAGGATAGAAGCTGACACTTGTTAATATATTGTAATTATTTTAATGTTATATCATGCTAGGAATAGAGTGAAATTAATTAAAAACCAGAACACTATATCAAATATGATCTTGGTGTTCTGTTCTTTTTGACAATCAACAGCTCCAAAATATGACAAAATTTTGCTGGTATCCCATGTGAAAATTCTACATTGACACATGTTTCCACTGTGACATACAAATAATATCATCTGAGGGAACTGTATTGAGTTGCTTTGAAAAATAAAACAGAAAAATTGCATCAAGGGCTCCTGAAAATTAGGTAGCTTTAAGAACCATCTTATAGAAAGCATTTCTGAATAGTGAACACAACTTCATTTTAAAAATATCCATCGGCATAGCTAGTTTCAACATTCAAATTCAATTAACATAGCTATTTTCAATATTCAAATATCAATCAGCAAGACTATTTTCAAAATTCAAACAGCATAGCTTGTTTCAAAATTCAATCATCATAGCTTTAATATTCAAATTCAATCAGCATAGCTAGTTTCAACATTCAAAATTTAATCAGCATAGCTAGTTCGATATTCAAACTTAAATCAGCATCTAGTTACAATATTCAAATTAAAAAAAAAGGACTAGCTTCAATATTCAATCAGCATAGCTTTTTTCAATATTCAAATTCAATCAGCATAGCTATTTTCAATCTTCAAATACAATCAGCATAGCTAGTTTCAAATTCAATCAGCATAGCTAGTTTCCATATTCAAATTCAAAAAGCACATTTAGTTTCAATATTAGAATTCAATCAGCATAGCTAGTTTCAATATTAGAATTCAATCAGCATAGCTAGTTTCAATATTAGAATTCAATCAGCATAGCTAGTTTCAATATTCAAATTCAATCAGCATAGCTAGTTTCAATATTCAAATTCAATCAGCATAGCTAGTTTCAATATTCAATTCCAATCAGCATAGTTAGTTTCCATATTCAATTTCACTTGACAAAGCTATTTTCAATATTCAATTTCAATCAGCATAGCTAGTTTCCATATTCAATTTCACTTGACAAAGCTATTTTCAATATTCAATTTCAATCAGCATAGTTAGTTTCCATAGTCAATTTCACTTGACAAAGCTATTTTCAATATTCAATTTCAATCAGCATAGCTAGTTTCCATATTCAATTTCACTTGACAAAGCTATTTTCAATATTCAATTTCAATCAGCATAGTTAGTTTCCATAGTCAATTCACTTGACAAAGCTATTTTCAATATTCAATTTCAATCAGCATAGCTAGTTTCAATATTCAATTTCACTTGACAAAGCTATTTTCAATATTCAATTTCAATCAGCATTGCTAGTTTCAATATTCAAATTCTCTCGACAAAGCTATTTTCAATATTCAATTTCAATCAGCATAGTTAGTTTCCATAGTCAATTTCACTTGACAAAGCTATTTTCAATATTCAATTTCAATCAGCATAGCTAGTTTCAATATTCAATTTCTCTTGACAAAGCTATTTTCAATATTCAATTTCAATCAGCATAGTTAGTTTCCATAGTCAATTTCACTTGACAAAGCTATTTTCAATATTCAAATTCAATCAGCATTGCTAGTTTCAATATTCAAATTCTCTCGACAAAGCTATTTTCAATATTCAATTTCAATCAGCATAGCTAGTTTTAATATTCAAATTCATTCAACACAGCTAGTTTCAATATTCAAATTCAATCAGCATAGCTAGTTTCCATAGTCAAATTCAGTCAGCATAGCTAGTTTCAATATTCAAATTCAGTCAGCATAGCTAGTTTCAATATTCAAATTCAGTCAGCATAGCTATTTTCAATATTCAAATTCAATCATGATATCTAGTTTCAATAATCAAAGTAAATTAACATAATTTCAATATTTGAATTCATTCACACAGATAGTTTCAATATTCGAATTTTATTAGCACAGCTAGTGTTAAACAGCATAGCTAGTTTCAAAAAACATGGCTAGTTTCAATCAGCACAGCATAGTTTATATAAATAGTTATGCATAGTTTCAGTATTCAAATTCAAACAGCAAAGCTAGTTTCAATATTCGAATTTAATCAGTTCAATTCCCTACCTTTTTTTTTTTTGAAGCCAGCCTGTAAAATAACAAGTCAGTTTGTAGAAATTGTCAATATAATGATTAATGAGACAGGACTTATGTAGAAAAATTAGATGATTGAGAAAAATTGTATGAGAAATAGTTACATGTTATTATCTCATAGCTATCTACTATATCTACATATATAGCTGACTTTCCAGATGGTTGTAACCTACAGAGTTTAATTTGATAGCTTCTAATATTCTCTCATAAATCTCCCCTTGTCTACACAATTTTCAATTGAGTACACCCATACTCTTCTAGTGAGTTGACAATTTCAGTAAATTTGGTTATGCAAAGTTTCAATAAGAAATATTTTCCATGTTAAATTGGCTCAATACACCAATTGTAGAGCAATATATAAATATTAAAATATGAGTTCAAGTTACATGCCATCTTCATACAATTGATCTGTTATGGACCAATGATCAGTTGTCTGAAGACTGCATAACATGAAACTCTGAGTAACTATTTGGTTTTAGGTTCTATTTTAATATTTCTATGCATAGTTTCAAGTAAGTGGAAAGATAAAATTTGATGATAAATATTTTTCATCTATATTGATGAGATATTTTCCGTTTTTCATCAGTTTTAAACAACAATCGTGTTCATTATTTGACCAATTTGTAGTCTTGCATGAAAATTATAGAAATGAATGGATGGAATAAGACCAAGGTATCTAATTTATATGCCCATTCTTTATTTGAATGTGTGTATAAGTAATATCTATCTTTTATTTTAGCGTAATGTAGAAGGTACAATATCTGTAATGTTTAAAACACCAGAAGAAGCTGATGTTTGTATTGAAGCTTTACATGGTCGATGGTTTGCTAAAAAACAAATACACGCTGAAACTTATGATGGTAAAACTAAATATGAAGTAGAGGAAACAGAAGAAGAAAAAGCTGAACGTATTCAAACTTGGAATAAATTTCTTGAAGGTGAAGCATCTGCTAATAGTGACTCTAAAGGTGCTGTAAAGCCTTCAGCTGCAACTGATGCTGATGCTGCTGCTGTAGACTCCAGTGTAGTGACTGACAGTGTCTCTCCTGGTGCCTCTGTTAATAAAGACAATTTTATGATCCCTCAGGAAAGTACTAACAGTACAGTTACTAATACTGTAGATTCTGGTGCAACCACTGCCACTGTTATAGATGAATCTAACAATGAAAGTAATTCTACTGTGCCTGAAATTGAAGATGTTCCTTCAACAAACACTGCCGGTTCAAAAGACTGAAAATAAAGAATAGAAACCCTCATTATTACTAATCATAGTAAATGGAATACACAAAAATCACAAAATCTACTTAGACTTAGACCACAATATTTACCTATGCTAACTATTTGCTCACATATGGGAAATATAGCAAGCAATTTCGTATTTGTTTTCTTAAAGAACGAAATTAGTAGGTTCTTTCTAGTGATTTCACTGAGAGTCCAAGTTTGGGTTGAATCAACTGTCAAATGTTTCATTTCCGCTTTGATTGATTTTGGTTTAATGAAATTTACATGTAAAACTTTATTACTGTGACTCTTATATAGAAAAAATGCTGCTGGTTTTAGTCCAAATATGTGCACACATTGCTGATGGTTAACATTTTTTAAAATCCAATTTCAATTTGGTCAAGTACAGCTAGCTATAAGATGGGTTTGATTTTGTCCCATTGATTTCCAAAAGCAAAATGAGACTTATACATCAAACTTTTTTTTCTTCATGCAATTTGCCCATCAGAAATATTAACTTAAAGATGCCTGTGTTCTCAGTGGAAACACAGTTTTTAGGAAATGTTATGACTGAATGATATTAGTAAACACATGTAGTTGTATATTTTATTTTTTGAAAATAATTTGGCTATATTGTTAAGTATATTAATGCATTGTTAATTTGTAATAAAACATTGAACCATGTAGATTCTCAAAGTTCAAGATATGTTTGAACTGGCACATAGATTCTTCTTCTTATATTCTTCAAGAAACTTGCCCAAGGCGTTCAATGGTAGAAATACCTCATAAATCAATAAACAAGGAGGGCTCAAGACGACGTTGCAGCACTCTGAGATCAACTGAACTTGCAAGGACTACTAGCTACTGGTGGCATCTTGGAGATTCGGTTGACCTGGGCGCATCGTAGTCGCTTCCAGTTGCTCAATACTATCCACCAAGAATTGGATCTTATCGAGCTGTTGGAATCTGCGGTCATCCAGTTGCTCACAGTTGCTGCGGATCAACCAGAGCCTTTGAATCGCTAGTAGAGCTGAATCCGCCTTTAAGTAATATAATTCACTTTAATTAAACAAATTTTAAAGACATCATTCAGAAACTAATCGCTCAAACCATTCAAAAGCCGGATAGGCAATGCCCTTGTGAACTGACTATTTTGGTGAAGGGTCTACGGTATATTTCCGTCCATTAGGGTAAAATTCAGCGCAAACTGAAATTATAGTTATGCACATACAGTTATTTGAATTATTATATCAATATTACCTTTATGGTGCTCAAGAACCTTAAATGCATCAAACGACTATACAAAATAGATTGATCATGAAAGTCTCTTTCTGCAGCCACTCGTTTGTGGCAACTGGAAAATCTTGCTAATATCCCATCAAATCTTCTTATGCGGTGGTCGTCTGTATATTCCTTTATTTTGATATGTAAGGAAGTATATTTTAAGCTGGCACTTGCCAGGAATCTCATAAAACATGAAAGTAATTTCAACTAGGCTATTAGCAGCATTTCTTTATTCTCAATAAGTAATGGAATTTTAGAAAGACAATCATTTACATCACAAATATTTACAGGGTAAAACTAACATCGTTTTAGTGTATATATTAAACTATAATAAGAATGTATCTGTTTTTCAATGAATTATGGCTATTTACTCAGAAAAAATACGTAGGAATATCACTAGATTTGCATGCAAATCATTCGAATACCCAGATTCTTCCTGCTGTAGAAAACAAACAGTTTTAGATGCGAGAGCCTCGTACAGTTGCGATAAGAAATAAGAAATATAAAATATAATTTAACTGCATATCCTGTGTAAGCTTGTGGTCCGACGAAGGTAGTAGATCAGAACCAAGTGTTCGTACCATTCCAATTTTGACTCCATTGAATTAAGTTCATTGTGCATTAATTAGTTTTTAACCATACCATGATATTGATGGCCCGTTACATAGCTTACAAATAAACTATCTGTGAAAACTATCAAGGTGTACATGGACGTTTGCGTTTTTCATATTTAGAAAAATTCTAAAAAGACTTTTTTTCCTCGACATGATATTAAAATGCAGAAACCACACACACATAACAATTGATTATTTTTGTTGTCTCATTTTTTTCACCTTAGTTACATATTGTATATGTTTACTTATCATATTATTGTTATTTCTTTATTACCCTTATTGTTATTTTGATAAGAAAATTTTTGTGCCACGCCATTATTTACGACTATAAACTGCGTTTTCTTACCCTCAAAGAATCGGTACTGAATCATAAATAACAGCTTATAAACAATTACCAGGTTAAATGTTCAAACCAGATCTATCCATGTGTTTCATTCTTCATCTCATACTTAAATCATTTCTGTCAAAAAGAAAAATTACAGTTTACAAATTATATTAGCTACAGAAAGATTGGTTTTAATTGTTCATTTTGAAAGTTGCATTAAAAATTACCAAGGTTGTTTTGGGGATATCTATGGTTAGTAAGATAGGATCCTATTATGAATAGGAATAATATTATGACAATCGTCTCTTAAATGCTTCATAATAGTGTCGTCGCAAGCATCAGACTAAGTTTCAATTTTCCATCAAGTTCAGTTCAGTTGATCTGCTTGATAAATATAAGAACATCATGATTGTCTTCATCAGTAGTACGTTGAGTGTTTGCCCTCTAGTTGCGTCATTAAATTTCATAAAATCCCCTTCTTTTAAAATTCTAGGGAAATGTTCTTTAAAATTTAACACAAACCGTTTCCTGTCTCATGAAATATGAAGTTCACGGTCCGCGGCTGAATTGACCATGTTCGTAAATAGACAAAGACAAATTAAAAGTTAAGTTAAGCAGCATAATTGAAGGAATTTATCAATAGTTTGTCCCTTAAAGAAGGTTACAGACCATTTCTGGACAATAGTAAGAATATTTTTGACAGTTATTTACGGATGCTTGTGAATAACTACGAGTAAGAAAAAATCTGAATCTAAATGTATTTTCTTTTGCGAATTTGATTTTGAATTTTACAAAGCCAAAGACAACCGTCAATCTGTAAAGAGCCATCTAAGTGTCATAAGTCAGCCTGATTATATGCATAGTCCAAAAAAAATTCCAGCATCAAAACTGGATTGCTGAGGATGATAAGCCAAGTATTTCATCCGCATCCTTCAATCAAGGTTATTTTTCAGTTAGGAAATTACGAGTGGTATTCAAGTGGTATGCGATACTTGCGGATTGTTACGGAAAATAATAATTGTGGACAATATTATCGTGAGAAACTTTTTGAGATATCTCCCTTCACGGATACTTCAGAGTGCCTGCAATTTGTTGCGAGTTATTTACAGATACTAGCGGATGCTTGCGGTTAATAACGGTTAAAAAAACGTGTATGTGAAGGGGGTATTACCTAAGTATTAACTACGCAATCTAGTAACTTTTGTGCTTTTGACAAGCATCTGGATTTTCTCTCTCGATAGGTATTTCGGGGGTATTTATTTTATATCCCACGGGTTGGTTTATAGATCTTCCTCTCACCATTTACCCCATCTGTCACTAATATTGATTCTTTAACACAAATATGACAATTATATAGAAAAACATTCCTGACAATATTAGTTAATATGAGTTACCACTGTTTTCATTATAGAAGAGACGAAACGACTCCTACCGCCCCTATATCATACCGTCCTTCTCTCACTGTAGTTTACATAGTAAATAGAAACAATATGTGTTATAATGAAATATCTGTATATTATAGTAGTTTGAGATGAGTCTTAAATCGCTCCATATGTAGACTCTCTATTTCAATGTTTTTCTTGATGACAAGTACATACGTATAACATTTGAAAACAATAGAAAGGTCTCAGGGTTAGCCAGCTAGCGTTCCGTCTTGGAAGAACGTCGACCGCGGCGAGTTAAAATCGTAGGCATACCTGTCTCAGTTCAAAGACGTTCTTGTGCTGTTTTCAATATCAATGGTAAAAACCATCTTTAACCATATAGGGGTATCTTAAATGAATGCTAGAAAATTGTTTTGTAGTTCAAATTTAGAATAAAACAATTATTTTAACACTTGTTACATTCAGTTTAACTTTACCATTGAAACTGTTCACTATAATCCAATCTCTAATATTGAAGTTTTCTATGTTTGTGACTTTAGGACAAAATTGTATGAATCAGGAAATATTTTTGTGAAAATGATATCGATCAGTAAAATGCGTCGCCTGGTGAGTATAAATTAAAATTGTTGGTTTCATTTTTCTGTCACATTTTTGGAATCTTTAGATATATTTATACTGGTACGACACGAGAGCTTTATAGAATTCTTGATCTTTTTCTCCATACAAGATAATTTCTTTAACAAAATGTTACCTTTATATTTGATGCAAATATACATTTCATTAACTGAAAACTTTATGTTTTATGAGAGTTAAACATCAACATTCTGAGTGAAGAAAGAACATCAGTGGAAATTATTTTTAAAAAATTATTACATATACATGTATATGAATGCTTTTGACGATTTTTAAACAAAATCATAAATTTGTCCGTGATGCGATTCGGTAGAAAACAGGAATCACTTTAAATAAAAGACATGAATAGAAAATAAAACAATTCCCTTTATAACATTGTTGTTTCCTTTCACGGTATTTACTTGGAGTATTTTACTACGAACTTAGATAAAAAGAAAATATATTCATGTTTATATAAATGTTAATATACACAGTGTACACATATACTTTCTATTAAGAAATAAGTGTATAAGAAAAATAATATGGAAGATTTAAGAATGAACATTTCGCGAGTTTTTCAATATTTTTACTTTGATAATAAGACAAGGGGTTTGCGACACATGCGATTGTGGCTTTATATACACCAACATGTCCGTTCGTCCGCCCGCCCGTCCCCAATTGCTCGTGGAAGGCGCAATTCCTTCTGGATTTTGGCGAAGCCTGGTGTAAGTGTTTGTAATCACCCAAGGATGACCGCTATTGAAAATCAGAAAAGTCGAAAAATATTTAGTATGAGTTATAGTCCTTGTTCTTGAAACGCTTACAATTTTTAACCCTAAAGCACTAAAAGGCACGATTCTTGTCTGATCTTAAATACTCGCTGCGTTTTATATAAAACTTACATGAATGTAAAAGCCTACACTCATTCTTTAAAGCAAGGTTAAATAACGTCAACATTGAAATATTCTATTAAAAGTTATATGGTCATCATCACGAAATTATTGGTAAATATTATGAATCTGTGTCTTTAATGTTATCAAATTTACTCAGCAACATTAGACTAAGTATTTAGTTTTATTACCTTAGAATTGTGAATTAGACCTGCTTTGAACTATTTTTAAAAAATTCTGTTACAAGTTATTTCCCTTGAGTTGTATTGCAAAAACTTCGAATTTTCTTGTGTTGATTGAACGTAAAAGTTCATTGATTCTCATACAGGATTATATTTTTTCCTTCGTGGACACCGGGGAAATGTTGTTCGAGTTGCTTTTTAAAACTTATGACTTGGAAATTTAGTATATTTCTGAAAAATTTCCCTTTCTCGCCTTATCTCAATTTGATTAATAAATTTAAAAGGAAAGAATAGTTTGTAAATTTGGATTAGGATCATTTTTCTTCAAATCTGACAGCTTTCGAGATTCTAATTATTCAATCATATGCTCCTTATGAACAATGTGCTATTTGATTGTTCTTCTACACTCAACAGTTTATATTTACTACTAAAGGGAAATATCAATATCAAAATCCAAGTTGGATAGTATTGTTCAGACTAAAATACATTAAAGAATTTTTTAGACCGACATTGGATGAGACAGTGTAAAATTGGTTCACATAACATAAAAATGCAATTTAAGATATTCGATAGAAGAAGCAGAGAATGTCTTTGAAATGGGAGAAAAGTATTTAACTTATTGATTTGTTTGTTGGTTTTATCGACACAATACTACATTCTTATTATAAAAACATTGTTCAAAATTATTTTATCCTTTATTCGCCATTTTTATATTCAAATACATATAATTGGGAAAGGTTGTGATTGCTGTACAATCCATAGCACTGTTTTAACCCGGAGTATTAGATCCAATCTTTGGATCTTTTTGTTGTTGAACCATAAGCCTTCGTTGCTTCTTTATAATAATATAGAAAATATCTATATTGAGTCATATCGGTTATTTAAAAATTAAGTGTGTTGAAAGTAAGTAAGAAAACGTAAGAAATCGACAAAAATAGTTATTGTATTGATGGAGTAACTTCAAATTATTGGTGTACAATTTGTACCTAATCATTACAAACTGTGCTTAACGCTGTTGTCAATTCTCTTTATCTTACATTTACTTATCAAATGAACTTTGTATTTGATTTTTGTTTATGTGGAGGTGCTTTATTACTAGTGCTTTGATGTATAGATTCACTGTCCCTGGTAAAAGTTCCCGATAAGAATAATTAATTTTCTTCAGCTTCAAGAGTAATCTCCTTGCTTATTTCATTTATCCCACACGATTTTTGTGCAGAGTAAAGTGCCTAATAAAACACTTGGATATTCTTGAATAATCTATTCAATAAGGGGGACTTCCTTATACGTATATAGTATTATATTATTATATGTATTTTATGTTTAAAGGCTTGTATTTACTGTTACTGCACTTGTACATCTTCTTTAAAACTGTTTAAAGAAAGAGAGGTTTATCCATCACAAGTCAAGTTTCACACAAGACAGTTTGAGTGTAAATCTTCAATTATCTGAGCTTATTTCTATATCCACGATCTTTCTCCTCAACTTCATAATAAACAAGAGAATCTTAACTGAATAAACCCTCCTATTGGCTAGTAAGTTATGTCAATTCCACTAAAGAGGTGGAGCTACTGGCAAGGT
Source organism: Lottia gigantea (assembly GCF_000327385.1). Classification (NCBI taxonomy): domain Eukaryota; kingdom Metazoa; phylum Mollusca; class Gastropoda; family Lottiidae; genus Lottia; species Lottia gigantea. The sequence goes on from NW_008710662.1 coordinate 4,811,469, forward strand.
GAGAGTTGATGGAATTCAAGAGAAATGCGTATATATCGCATCTAGCTCCTCCCATTAAATTCTTAGAATGAAGAAATAGAATGAGATCTCGTCCTGACAGTTAAACAATTCTTGGTGTAAAAGGAAAGTATCACCAGTATTTCATGTGATTTAGGAATAGAATGAGTTGTGCCGAAGTCATGTATCAATTTTATTCACCATATTTTCCGTATAAATCTTCAACCGAAGATGTACAGGTAAAGCATTTCAAATCTTTCACTTTCTGATTTATTGATTACCGCAAAATCTTTCAGATTTTCATAAAAGCATAATTGTGGCAGAAAATTCTCGTGTTTGGAAACATACCATTCTTGCTAGAGATAACATGCATGCTTGACAGTCGTGGGATTTTGTTGAGGCCTCATGGAAGCAAACCACACCATTTTAGAAATTCCTGATTTTACTTAAAAATGACTTTGTCAATGAGATGAAATTATTTGTTCTAATGTTGTTGAAATTTTGGTTGTACTTTTTGTAAATGAAAAAACTTCTTAGCATATAATTTTATAGGACCTATATAATATTATATAACCTATAGAATGAAGATATTCTTATATGATGCCTTACTTCATGTAACTATTATTCAGTTTATGTGGTATTGATATTACATGTTTAATTGATTTGTGTTATATGTATTGTATAAAAGCATACAAAAATAAATTCATCATAAAAAGGCCAATACAAAGGCCAAAAATATCAAGATAAATTTCAGTAACTTTTTCTTTTTGTCATTGAAACTTCCATTGGTAGTCGATATAGTTTTACTTTCATGAAATGTAAAAAAAATATTTTTTTTTTCATTCCAGAAATTCAGCGTACCTAGTATGTATGATAGCCATTCTACAACCTCGACATCTACATCTTCAGGACATTTTCTAGAAACGAACACTTCTCCCAGAGAAAAAGATAGTGATAGTGAAAAAGAGCAACCACATGGTTCTCAATATCTCAATCCAAACTGTTTATTGTTAACTTATTTTACCGGAGATATCGCCACAAATGTCGATGAACATTTTAGTAAAGCTTTAAGTCAACCTAGTAGTTATACTGTAGATAGACAGGGTAGTAAACATTTTGGACGAACAGGTAAATTGTTTTTTCTTTTCCTTTTGCCATTTACCAGTTTTAATTCAAATTCACATTTTCTAAAATTTCATCAAGTATAAGGCTACATAGCATTTAAGTATATTAAATGCATCTGAATGATTTCTAAATTCAAATTCAAATTCCCAACGCTAACCTAATCATCAACACCTTGCATAACCATATTCTAGTTCGACATACACAAACAATTGCTTACAATTTGCTAACCGCATGAATTACTATTGGGAGACAAATATATAACAATGAGAATTTTAATTCAAAACGATAATTTCTGTTCATTGTAGAATGTTTAAAATTAAAGCGATCCGTTTAACATATTATGTAATCTCAAACGCAAATTTTCTTTAAAAGATCATAAATTAATTTTCCAGATGCGAATTTGTCCACGACAAATCAATAGAATTTTAGGAAAGTTTTGTTTTGATATTATTTTATGATACCAATCGTAGATTCGTAACGTAAATTTGTAAAATAGAATAAAGATTAAGATCATTATATTTTATGTTCTAATATTGATCGCACTGATATAAAACGTTTGCGTAATAGTAATCAACATATTATTCAATTTTCAATTTTTTGTAAATATGCAACTGAAGTTATATTTGATCTAAATACGATTATGAATTGATTATCTGTTTTACGGGAGTTGGAAAAGAGGTGTATTTTAACCAGTAAGATCAAACAAGTGTTTTGAACTGTGAATTAATGTTCCGAAATTTGATATGTGTAAAAACAATTATCAAGAAATTTTACATTTTATTGCACTGGTATTGGCACGTTTGACAACATGCAAATTCGACGATTTTGAGTTAAATATCACTTAAATGTACATGACGATGATTTCGAGTTTCCAGACTTTTCGATCACAAACACATTTTAGGCCTTAATCATATTAGCCTAAATATTATGATTTGTTTTTGATATATTCTCAAATTTGACACATTAAATCTGCTGGATTTTTTTTTTCAAATCCAATAACAGCTATTTAAACCACTACACAATGTCGGGTCTTCAAATATGATTTGTGCCATTCATGGTATTTTTCAGAATGTTAATCTGATATTAAGGTACATTCGTTAAAAAAAACCGGAATAAAGGAGACACGAGTTTAATTTCAAATTTCAGGTCCAAATAATCAAATTTTAATTCTGAAGGCTTTATTTATAAATTTCATTTTTATTTAAAAACGTTGGATTCCGGGTAGCTAAAATTGATCTTTGTGATTTGCTTTTTTTAAATTTTAAGCTTTAATATCTTTTTTAGAACTTAATTTAAGATAATAGAAAGAAGAATGTTGTAAAAATTATTCAAAATTACATTTAAAAGGTTTTAACATATATCTATACTTTATACTATACTTCATTATGACAAACCACTATCATGCTATTAGGCCTACAATAATAAATGTCCATCAGAATTCATGCAATGAAGAGATAATATTATCCAAATGTATCTGATAAATATTATATTATGGTCCTTCAAAAATTTGAATGTCGATAATATTTTTGTTGTACAGTGATAGAATGATGTGTTCAGGAAGGATGAACTTCCTCTGTCTTCTTAGCAAACTGAAACTCTCTTTTATCAGTTTTGACTTAAAAACCTCAACATAATAATTCGATATTTCAAAATAACATAAAATGTGCAATATGTTTATTCTATAATAAAGGTGTTAATCCCAGAATAATTTGTTTCTAACTCTCATAAGTTAAAGAGATTGTAAAGAGGTTTTCTGAAATTTATGTGTATTGGGGAATATCATCAAATGTACCATTCCAATTTTCGATCAGACGTCTGTGGTTCCTGCAATTCCACTAAAACTAAATGTTTCATGAGGTCACTTATCGCGAAAAATTAGAAAAACCTCTTTACGACCTTTTTAAGAAAAATTATTTCGCTCCAATGGAATTAACAACGTTCATCGAACATTTGATTCAAAAGTTAGTATTCTTGTTGGAGAATTTTAAATCTGTTTATCTGTTTCGGATACTTTTGCGATTTTTGTTGATCTGTCTTATTAGGATCTTGAAAATAAACTATTCATGACAAAATGAAAAGCTTGTTCCTTTTTTCGAAATCTTTGTCGTTATTTCATCATAGTAACCATGCATCGGGCTTTTGTGTTTCTTGATTTGTTCGTGATCTGTAGAAAGGTGCACGACACCAATTTGTGCTAATTGTGGATAAATGTAAGGATTAACGAACGCTGTGACCTAAACCAATAAAGAATATAATCTAAGAAAGGATCATTGTGGTCAAGTCACACGTGCTTCAGTTGACCTAACCTGAAAGTAGCATTGTTAAGTTTAGTTTATTGGATTGGTATATTTGGTTAGTGCGAAACAAGAAAGAAAGTTAGTTTGTAAAGTGTATTTAAAATGACCTGTAGAGAGGTCAGTTTAATAACAATAATAAACTCAAGTCTTCTCTTCTGTTATTTGTAGTTTTATATAACCAGAGTTTGAGATGAAACCATCTCTCTTTGAGGTTTTCATCACAAGAAATCGCGTTTAACGGCTGTCACGTTTTATTGTGTTTTTAACAAATTATATCACAAATAGTTTTTGTTCTTTGGAAAGTTTCCCATCGTTTCAGCATTGATCATACTTGATTTTAAATTCTATCATTGAACAAGAAATATCAAAACTTTGTTTGTCGATTAACGATAGTAGTTTGAACAGTAACAGTCAAATTTCAGATGGGATGTATTGTTTTTATTTTCGGCAAGATGTATCTTGCAGTGTTTTGCAGAATTTTGCTTTTTTTTGATTTTGAAAACCCCTCATATTTTTACAGCCCTCAAAATACTGATTCGATAATCTTGTTGTTTTTAAATCTAAGATACTGTTTCAAGGACTATCCTATTCGATCACAGGCAGTGGTCAAATTGGGAAGAAGGCGATTATTTTTAGGTTACTGTGGCTTTTCTTTTGAATAAATAGTTATTCTGCGATCTAACCACCTTATCTCCTTTGAAATGCCGTTTAGTTAGTCATTGATAAAGTATACTGAAACACTATGGTATCTTCAATTTGAAAATTTGAATTATATTTCTTCAATAATTTTGATTTCTTACAAAACAAAAGCACTTATTGTCATTTACAGCTTTGGTCATTTTCTTTTTCTTTGATAATTCTGAAACAAAACTAAATCATACCCATTGATGTATATTATGTGTAATGATTTTGACCATTTCGAATGGTTATAAATGAACAACGAGGCGTTTCTCATGTAGAACATCAACTAACCTTTACATTGTATTTTGTCTTCACGACGGGATAATCCTCGACTCACAGGAATTTGTCTGATTCATGGTGTGTTAAAAGTTTAGTTTACCCCAAGTGATATTTTTCTAAGAGGTAAATTAAACAAGGGGATACCGATGTACGCGATATGAACTATAAGACATCTAAAAGCTAGACATGTCATAGAAAAAAATATAGTTTGTTATAATACTATTATTACATATTACAATAATAATAATAATACATTGAAATCTTCATTTTATCCCTGATACATTTGACATTTTCGTGATAGAGTTGAAGCTGGCAACAGGTATTTTAAAGTGTAAAAAATAAAACCGTTTATTGAAATTAGTTTGTGTAATACATGTCACATTTTACCAGTTAAATCATTAGAAAAGGAAAACTTCCGTTATATATAATTTGAGTTTGTAAAGAAAAGTGTAACATGTTAATCCTATGTAAGATGATGAGTAGCCTACAGACCAAACTAAGCTGATTAGAAACGATTCATTTCCATCTTTCTAAATATAACATGTGGTAGAAATTAGTAGGGCGTCTCATATAATTAAAAACCCCTGTAGTGAAACGTTACAAATCTAATCACTATGATTTACTAGGATTATGATTTTGTAATAATTATAATGATTTTTTTGTTGGTAAAACTTTAAAAAGAAATTGATTTCCTGCAACTAGGATGTAATCAACATCTGATCACCAGGCACGTGCTGAAAACAACTGATAAGCCAGCAATTATTTAGGTCAGATATATAATATTTCTATATTCGATACTTTTGAGAAAGGAATAAGTAGAAATATACATTACCGATATTAGATACGTATTTTGTAAAATATAAAAAAAAAAAACACTTCTAGATTTTCACAAATATTTGGTAAATATTACAAACAATTAAATGTCGATTGTATTTTACAAAAAACTATAATCCTTTGTATAAAGTTTTATCTTCTTCATTTGATGTGGTCGTGTGGATAGGCTTTTATAAGAGGAATCTACCAATTACTTGTATTACACAAATATACAAAACATAATACAAAAATGTGATATAATATACCAATAGAGATTAATACAACGGTATATCAGATACGCGTGAAAGAATCACAATGGGATATCAGAAACGTGTGTTATTATACAATAGAATGTCAGATACATATTTTGTAATCAATGTAATTTCAGATACATGTGTGCTTATAAGTACAATGGAATATAACATGTACATGTATTTTAATAATTACAATGTATTTACATTAATAATAATAACAATGGAATATCAGATACATTTATAATAATTACAATGGAAAATCTTATACATGAATTATGAATTCAATATAATATCAAATACCTGTTTATTTATTACAATGGAACATAAGATAATAAATGATTACAATGAAACACAAGATACATGAAAATACCTGTAATTACAATGGAGAATAACATACATGAATAATAATTACAATGGAACATAAAGTACAATTACACTAAGACGATTAGTCTACAATATGTGATGGTTACAAAATAACATGTAATAATTTCAATAAATTATTACATATATGTATTTTCCTATAAAAATCAGATACATATAAAAATGTGATAATAATATCATAGTGAAAAATTCTTAAAAATATCGTGAAAGAATTTAACAAAGTGACTTATTATCTACCTGTACACAAATGTGAAACCATATAACAGTACTTTGTAAACAATATTTGTTTTTAAATGTTTATTTTAACGAGTTGGAGATTATTGTAATTAGCCATGTATTATAATCTTAGTAAAATCTACAGTTAAACATTGATATTTTGATACCACCCTGTCAGTCTGTTCAACATATTGTCCATTACTGTTTATTTAAAATCTCATATAAACAGAAACTCTAATAAATTAAACATTATTAAACAGTATAATATAATAAAGCCAGGAGCATTACCTAGAACTGTTTAGTGTTTAAATAGGACTTGTATTTTAAAGACAATGAATTAGAGAGAAATAATAATATCTTCTATTTATCTGCTATAAACAGTAGTAAGCTATCTTATAGATAAGTAGATAAACATTGACTTTTTCAGCAATTAGTAAGATCGACATGCCTCAAGTGTTGCTGAATACGTCCCTTGAGATATTTTTATAGAGGCCATTTAATTTGTTTAACGCACAGGGGTACTGAAGTGAAATATTATCGCACGTGAGTAAGATACGCCATGTTGTTGTCTGTAGGCAATATTTGGTGAAATGTTTCATGCTATAAGCGACATGTGTCGTTAAATGTTTTATTTCCTTTTAATGACATTTGTAAGTTTTCAAGAGAAAGTATTTCAAGTAGTTTGTCATGGTTCATTTTCAATTTGTAGAGAATGCAACAATCGCAGCTAATAAATTCAATATTTAGTGGTAATATGTGAAAATATATATAAAATTATTTATAAATTACAGAAAACAGCAACTCAGCCCTGTTTTAGATTTATTTGCTTTTAACAATACCAGAAAATTGCCAATCTTATTCTACACAATTTATAATTCTAAGACTTTTTCTGAATTGATGCAGCATAATTCCATACAATAGATATTTTAAATGGTTTGAAAATAGAAGTGAAACTGATAATAGAATTAATGAGTTGTAGGATAAATACATTGAAATCTACAATAATCAATCATCATTTAGTGGAAATCATTCTTATCATCATCTATACACTGTTAACATTTCTCTAATTTCAAACATATGTCATGCGCATTGAGACACCTGACGCTGCCAAACTTGTCTGCTTATCACCGCCAAACTAACGGTAACGTCTGCCTCGACTTCCATTTTGTTCCCAAACATCTTTCATTCAAATCGGCTGTTGTTTCTGATCGTATTTCAAGTAGGAAAGACCACACATCTCTGGTGGGCGAAACAAAGATACTCGTAATAAACAATAAAAATCTAGTGTTATTCGTATTCTTCCTCATTTCCACTGAAATAAACTCAAACAACATGTCTACTGAGGTTTAAGGCGGGTTTAAAGGGGTGGTCAACATGGTCCAAATTAAATCTCAATTTCTATCTTCTTTTACAAAGAGAAGAAATTTAAGTCTTCTTCTTCTATCTCTTCTATACTTCTTTTCATTTTGTTTAGAAAATAAACCCAGAAAATATCTTCTTTAACCCAGCTCATATTTATGGTGAATTTATTATTATTTTAGTTTAAAATAGTCATTATAATGTTGTATTGATAGGGGTGAGAATATTCTATAGATGTTTTCTGAGCACATGTTTAATATTATAATCATATCATATACTCATCATATTTTATTTATTATAAATATCACTGACTATTTTATCACCAGTTAAAGATGTGTTAATAATTACTGAACAAAGCATTCATATCACATCATACATTAACTCTTCTCTTTCTTTCTACTTTCAGATTCGACTTTAATGTGTCAGAGAAAATTACCACCATCATTTTGGAATAGTGCTTACCAACCAGCTTCCACCTCTCATAGTAACTTCCCTCTAGGTGCCGACACATATTTCCCTACTTCGTTTTACGGCTTTCATAAAAATTGGCCATATTATTCACAGACTCATTCTTATGGACAAAGTGCACATAGTTTAACGTATCCAAGTATAGACTCTGCCAGTAGACTCAATTCACATTACAGCTCTTTGATGATGCCAACAGCACCCTCGTTATCAAGTCGTTTGGACAGTCGCCATTCACAATATGATTTAACAAAAGGAGCAGATCCCTTTCCGTCATCTTATTATTCAATGGGAAGGTTTGGTGCTGATGTTGCTTCAACGATGGGTATGGAATCTGGCATCGCAGGTTGGTAAGGAATCACTTTTTATTATTTATAGATCCATTTTACTATTACTATCTCAATATATATTATTGCAATAGCATTTTTAGCTGTATAATCTCATGGAGTCTATGTGATCAAAAGATACCAGCAATAAAGCAATAACGGGGCGTGTCGGTATAGCATAATATTAAGTGTTCGTTTATGAATAACTAATATAAGTTTTTTTTACTTTCAGGTGTTGATTTACCAACTCAGCATACAAAGAAAGAATTATATTGGTGACAATAATTGATTATACCATCATATCATTTAACGTGTTTATATACACCATTGCTCATTAGTAATATTCAAGATGGCGGCTAATAGCAATTAAAATGTCGGTTAATTGTGCCGAAAGTTCAGCGATCCCCAGTTGTTTTCATCCATCTTCCGTAATGTGCCAAAACAAATCGTGTTAATAATCATCGAACATAAGAACATGACATAAACTACTAGTGCATGTTGTTTATTATATAAATATTGGATAATAAATGGGTGTTATTTCAGAATGATTGACAGCAAAACAGCTGATCATTAGCCAATAATAAGTGACTGCCGATCACCCACAGGCATCTCCCAGAAGTGACACCAATGAACAATAATAGAAATGATATCTAGCGTTATTTTATTGTTATTTGTATAGATATATTCATGTTTTCTTTTCATTTTCCGTTCCAATGATCATTATTCTTGTATTCATCCATCATCCATCATGCATTTATTCATCATTCATTCATCCATTCATTAATTTCATATAACTGTGTTCAGAATTTACCAGAATAAATGACATTATACTTTTTATTCTTCAATTTATTTCAACTGGGTAATACTTTCTTTCCACAGATAGGTGAAATTGTGTGTCCTACGATGAAATTACTTATACAAATCAATCTGAAAACCTATTTCAGCTCTTTGTCAATGCAGAAAAACCTAGTAGAATACATGCTAGGGGATATGAATGATAATTAAATTGAATATAGGTTTGCACTTAAATTCTAATTACTTCAACTCATGTGTTATCTGGTTTCTTTCAAGAAAAACACAAATTTCGTTAGAAATCCAATAAAGTTTGGTGTAACAAGTTGTAAATTATATATTTCACCACTGAATCTTATTATAATATACATATATCATACAGTCAAGTCGACAAACTAGATTTTAACATCTGGACCCATAGTTAGGCACATTTTCTCACAATACCACCCTACATCTATACCAAACCATTCAAATTATCACTAAAATCAACGGCGGCAACAGTTGTCTCTCATAAGTCAAAGAAAGTAATATATCTGAATCGACCCATGTCTGTAGCTGTGTTCATTCCTGGGAAGCAAGAAAAAAGTCTGCACGGTGTCTACACACCAGAATTATAAACTAACATGGAATTATGAATTCTTTAAGTCAATTGCATTTTCGCCTTTAGCCGTGTAGATTTCAATGATTGGTGAATATTTCTGCTCAAAAGTATATCAAATCACCCATAATTCTTCTTAATGTTTACATCCCGAGTTCATAGAGCTATTTACATATAATTGCATTCACTCGTTGCATTGTTCAGAATCAAAATCCAAATTCCAGATAATTGCCCCATAAAAATGTTCTTGAGATATTTATTATCAACTTTGCTACTAGTGTAGGACTCCAAGAATGTTTTTCGGTGATCGTGTCTTAAATATAACTGAAAGTAGAGTTTCGGCATAAGATAATTTCAACCCAGTGGACAATGAAATTGCAAACCTTTTGCTTTTAACGATAATAAAACTCTTTACGGTATACATACTCATAATGTGGATTAAATATTGAATAAACATACGCAAATAAATCATAGCAGATTTCTAATGTTTGGATATAATGTCAGTTGAATTTATAAAATATAGGTCGTTCTTGTCCAAGCCTGACGAGTCTAAAATCAAATTAGAACGATGCTGAAAATTTACTGCATTTCATTTCAACGAGTCGTCTGATATTGGTAGCACATCTACAGTTCTCAAGTAAAGTGATGTCTTTTTCCATTTAAATACAGTTTTTTCCGAATTTCTAAGTTAAAGAAAAGCAAATCAATTTTTATAATGATTTTCAAGAACAATTTTATTTTGTTTGAAAATATTTAGATTACATAGAGCGCGGCCTATAATTGTACAGTTTAAATGTCTAATCGTTCGAACGACCAAAAAAGACAAATTACACACATGTTTGAAATGCTGGAACTCTCTAATAGTGCCAATAACATTTCTTATTGGTAAATCCATTCCATGGCATTCTGTGTTCAACATTTTTAAATTGTTCTAAAGGCATTATTTTGTCCTCATTATTTAGAACATTAACATTGGGTTTCTATATTTGATTTTACTGATAGAAACAAATAGACAGGCTTTCAGACCAAGAAGAAGAGGGTATATTAAGAGTATATGTTACAATAAACAAAATCCTTATCTTTATTATGAGTGTAAAAAGAAGACGCATTACCATTTATTTTCGCTTCTCTATTTCTACGTGGGTTGTCTCTATATTGTAATTATCGTATCGGATATCAGCGATGAAAATTAAAAGAAAATTGGGCGAAAGGCAACAAATTATGTTAAGTGCTACTTGCTTGTACATTGAAGAGGTGTGGAATTTGTAACTTTAATGTATTTGTCGCTAATAATTATCCACTTGAACATGATGTATGAGTGGAAACTGAAATGAGCTTTGTCTCTCAATTGAACAGAACAACTCACAACCAAAAGGAGAATACAACCTAAGTTATATGTGTTGCTTTTTCCTGCAAAAAGATTGGAACGTTAAATCTTACTAGCAATATATACACAATAATCCTTCTGGTATTGGATGCAAACTTACCCAACACATTGTTTAATACGTTGCAAGCGAGCCAAGGCAATATCACCACTTTTGTGATGCAATTCAATATCAATGGGAAAGATGATGTCGTTAGTTAAGGGTTATTTATCAACAAGATCTCTGCTCAGGAGAATGGTGCAAAACAGCAGAATGATATGATGCATTATTCGAACCCCTAATATTATAAATGTATGTTATTCAGACGATGTGTTGAAAATGTAGACAAATGATACACAAAATATAAAATATCCAGATAGTATTTCTACCTATACAACAATAGTCTACAGTTTATACTTCTCATGGTGGTCATGATTCTACTACTTCTATTTTCTCAGCTGATTCTCACTTTATTCTGGCGCCCGTCTACACGTGCTACTGTCCGCCATTGACGTGATGTAATTTGGTATCTCTGTCAGCTATTGTTTTCATAATTGAAACCCCCACCTCTAAAAACACACGAATTCATTAAGTATCATGACTGCCATGGTTGATAGGACTAACCTTTATCAACCAGCTATTCTAGTCTTGTTAGAATGTAGAATATAAACATGTCTTTTACTTTCTGTTATTCCTTCATTCATTCTTTATTTCATGTTTTACCATCAATAAAGATTTATTTTCTTGTTCTAACTCATGTACATATTTACTTTTACAAGAGAAATTATAGTGATTTTGTAACGAATGTCTGAAGACACGTGGGTCGCTAATAATACACAATATAATTAAAATATTTCAAGATAATACCCGAAAATAAAATGTTATGTTTTTACTATGGTATTTCTCTGGAATTATTTCTAAATAAACGAGCAGTCTGTGAGGTGAGAAATATTACATATAAACATAATATAATCATGTTGTTATAGTGAACATTTGTAATATAAAATACATAATGAACATGTCATTACACATAGTTTACCACTATCAGTTTACTTTCAAAATCCACAAAGCATATTTCATTTTAATGCAATCAAAATAACAAATGATAAACAAATACAGTAAACAAAATAAAAGATGCCATCTGTGCCTAATAAGTTAATTTACATGTACAAATATCCATGTTTAAGATATACTTTTAAAATAAGATATTTTAAAAAGCATGTGGTAAGCAAGTCGTTGGACCATTTCAATAATCCATCGATGTTTCCAACAAAATTTGAGTAAGAACGGTTAGAGAATTCTCTAACTAAAATGATTTTTTTTATTCTAACGGGCCTTTAATCTCACAGGTGAAATTATTATAATTATTTTGACAAAGTAAGATTATTAATTAATACAACATTATCTTAAAACAAAATAGAGCTAAAGCTATGTAAAGTAATACAATACTATTATAATATAATATAATGCAACATAATATTGTACATATAGTTGTAATAATACAATTTTCACTGTTGTTAAATAATACATGTATTAGGAGGCTAAAAGTTTTACCTAATACAAGTTCCATAAATCATTTAAAGTAATACATGTACTACTCAAAATAATTAGTGATTAGCCAGCGTAATACATATATAGCATTTTATACAATATTATAAAACTGTATGGAAAGTTATTTATTTTTTGCCACAACAGCAACAAAATTTATAATATATATGAAGGTAATGATAAAAGAAATGATCCGTTCAGTTAAAGATAAGAGAATTACTATGTGTGAAAATACATTGTGATTTATTGTGATGAAAGAGAAAAAGAAAAGATACTCAGGGACGTTCCACCCTTAAACTTATTAAATGCCGTATCATTCCACGACAGTAGACAAGTGGCGCCACTACACGAAATAACACATGGCCTTGTCACAAAAAAAAAACCAAAAATCACCAAAATAAAGACAAGGAGAACTTAAAGATCACCATAAATATGAACCAACGAAAAAGCTTAATCAATTTTGCTTATACAGTTTTGAGCAAAAATGTGTGTGAACCATTCGAGCAACAATAATCGCAGGTGGATGACTTTATTTGCACAAGCTGTGTACAAAGATCAAGTTAAATATATAGTTATTAAACCAAGTACAATTAACTCATACTGTAAAATGATCTGGGATCCATCTTAAATTAACGCAGACCACCGCACCTAAAATAATTTCAAAAGAAGTTCCCAATTCGTATGTGTAAAGCTTCAACCATAAACTCATATTTGACCACTATGGTTCAATTACAGAAAGACGCGACAAAATTATGATATTCCTATTGTAAAAAATACTTGACTTTCATTGTATTTGCAATCCTGACCAGTGTCTTTTTGATTGGTTAAGATCGTCATTGTCACCCAAGACCATGCTACCAGCACCGGTAACATGTTTCCTTTTCAGACCAATTCTAAATTTTGAAATTGAATAATGTTTTGAGAAGCATGCCTCGATTCTCTATTTATTTTAATTAAGACGTTTGTTCTCTTGATATATCGACACAAACACTTATTTTACTCCATTCTCTCTAGCTCTAATTAGTTACGGTAGGTATAGTGTTGAAAACATCATTTCACCTCGCCTGTTCGCCAAGCTCCAAAGAGTCTTACTCCATAAAAAGCATTAAGGGTAAGGTTTTTTTTGTGTATCAAACCAGTCTGTATGTTGTCAAACAATGTAGCCATGCTGTTAATCATATTATACCCGTCGTCTGGAAATGCCTCATAAAACTTGCAAAAAAACTCGACACCATTATGTTACAATTTCTGGAAATATGAGAATAGTTGCAGGAACTGGAACGAAACAATTTAATACTGCGTTGTTTTTCTTTTGAGGTTTTTAAAACGTTGGGAATGAGGGAAACGAGGTGAATGAAGTTTAACGCTAAATTATGAATGTATCTCCAGTTGTTTTTTGACTTGTTTTACACAGTTTGATATAAGTAACAATAGAGAAGGGGGCACGATTAGAAACTCATTTCACACATAGATTTTAACAGTTTATGTTAATCGTTTTACAATACAATCACTGCTCATTTCACAACACAAATTGACGGGGACATTTTCTTCTAACGATGACTGGTAAAAGAATATTAGGCCACAGTAGTTTCATTTTTGCACCTAAATGAATGAAACTCACAATAGTGTATGTATAATTATCTAACTATGAATACAGGCTGCTCTATTTATTCCTAAGAATTTGGTTTATGAAACATATCTGAAAGAAAGAGGTGTGATGAATTTAAATAGTATACGAATTATTGTTAGTGAACATCTTTTGAACACTACAAAGGTATCAGTGGTAGAAACACATTATAAATACTCTTTAAAAGCTTGTTTAGAATTATACAAATTCTTGTATTTTGACTAAAAGGATAAATTCTGTCTTGGTACAAATGTCTTATTTCAACGCGTATTGTTGGCAGAACAGTTATCGTTTCTTCGCGATCCACTTGTCGAAAAAGCTTGTGAGAAATGTAGGAATGTAGGGTGAATCTTGAGTAAAACTATCCACGTTTCTCACACGATTCTTTTTAGAAGAAACTGTTTACTAATTTCAACATATTTCTAATATCTAATAGCAGGTATAAACCTATCTCTTTACTATATCTTTATAATATATTTATTTTCTAGCCTTTTTATCAGCGAATAATTAATCATTTTATCACCAACTTTCACCCTTTTAAAATATCTTCTTTTATTTTCAACTTATTTGTCTGTATAAAGATAATGGGTTTGTGAGCGTCTGTCTCACTCTATCTCTTACTTATTTCATTTTCACTTCAAACTTTTACTGCTGTAATCTCAACTCGTTACAAGTAAGACGAGACTTCAACATGTGCTTTTTCACTTAAAATGTCAAAAATTCTCCTTTTGTAAAAAAGACAAGGATCTAAGAATGGATCGCTTCACACATGTAACCAGCTTTTAAAAACCACCGTCGATGATAAACGTCTAGTTTTTCCCATAATATTTGTTAGAATAACTTTTCTTTTACCATTTATCACTAACAATGGTTTTTTGCCAAGCTTTTGTTTCTTAGTTTATTTGTTACAATATTTATTATTATGTTACAATGATCTGTATAATATTCTATAATGCACCAATTTATCATATGCTGCATGTCTAGAGTGTATAGAATAACTAAAGTACAATTCGGAGTACAATAACACAATTACATTTTACCTAGACTTAAAAGAATGCAATACAACATAATAGTACAATGTCATACCATACAATATAACACAGCACAATAATACAATATCATACCATACAATGTAACACGACACAAAAATACAACATCATACCATAGAATGTAATGATACAACACGATAAAAAAAATGTTTGAAAAAAGTTGGAGGGGAAACACTACATAATATAACGTGACGTCGACCATGTAATAATGCAATGGAGACAATATGATTATCATAAGGTAGAGTGTAATGCAGAGGTCATGCAATATCATACCATAGAGTTCAAATTAATCAATAAATTTCAATAAATACAATGAATTCATTTATTATTCAACAAATGCAACATATATGCAAATACAAACGTTACAAGACGGAATGCAATACAATTTAACATACATGCACAGTAGTGTAAAATACAATGTATCAAACGAATTGTTGGAATTCATCACCGGCAAACTTGTTTGGTGTTTTTAAACCAGAAGGTGAAGTTTGACTTATCTTAAATATAAACAATAGATAATCATCACAAGAAAATAACATTTTATTTGACACATGCGTGGCCATGCCGTATACTTCACCTGAAAACTTTGACATGTATTAGACTTCTGAACAACTTAAAACTAACTTCTAAAACATGAGTTGTCAAGAATAATAGATGGAAACTAAGTTGATTACTTAGAAGGTTTTTGACAATATTTTAATTTTTAAGAGTTCAGTAAGTAAAATTTTGTTATTAGAAGATTTGTAAATAGATTAGAGAATGTTTTAAGATACTGATCTAAATTTCAAAATCTATCTTGTAAACTTATCTGTTATTGTTTTAAATACTCTAAATCTTGTCTGATGTTCCTTCGTGATGAAACTGACAACATTGTGTAGAATGAAAAAAATGGAAATATTGTGTTTTGTGTTATGTTTGTTGAGTCTTCCACATTATATAAAAATTGTAACCTTTGAAAAAATCATCAATATGTTTCAAATACAAAATACAAAACAATAGTTTGCAAAATTTAAAAAAAGTTGAAATGAAATGAATAGAGTTTTACGTCCTACTTTTATTTGTCAAAAAATTGAAACGTATTGTTAGAAAAAATATTAAGCAATAATGCATGATTGTTAGTTATGTCTGCATAGACCTAACGTATTGTTGGAAAAATAATCTGACAATAATTATTAACTAATAATTAAGTCATGTCTTTTGAATGAGGTTTTCGTTAGTGATCTATGTTTAATCTTTATGAGTTATACATACATCCGATTGCTCATCAGTAGACGAACTCAAATGCAATTTTCATGAAACTGATGATTTCACTGTTGCACAGACTAGACAAATATGTCCAAAAGCAAAGTTCACATTTAACATTTTAATTAATGAACCTGTGATCTATATCATATTATAGTACTCATTAAATACCTCAAAAGATCAAAGTTTATAGAGATAAACTGGTATTATCAATTATCTCACTTAATGATGATTGAGAATGTTCAGAAGTCTTTCTGTGATCTTCTTATCGATAGGAACCCTACTGTATTCATGTAAATATCTTACATCTATACAGCATTCATGCAAAATTAAGTTGTAATATACAGTTTTATAAAACAAAAAATAATGAATTTATTGAAAATATAAAAAATTAAGTTAAATAACTTGCATTGATTTGGACAATGTATCATCATTGGCATCCCAGAGATAGGTCAAATCTAGGAATACTTGAACGAAGTGGTTTGACATCAATTTACAAAAAATTATCAAAACAGTTTGATATCAACATCATTGTTCGATACGATTAAAAATAAAAATATTGACAACAGTATGACATCAAAGCAGCAAAAATCAATGAATAAAAAAATATGAAAGACAATATGAAATTCAGTTCATATTTTATTTCTTATTTCAAATCCCAAATATTCGGGAGTCATGTTGGCATTGAAGCAATCAAAGGTAATCTGCATAAAGATAGTACATGGTAGTGCGATAATCAATATAATCAAGCTTTCCAAGGTATTTTTGATGTACTTTGTCATCCAAACATCCAATATTTCGGTGTCATAGTTTGACATCGATACAACCTACAAATTTGACTGCTATCAGTCTAATTAAAATAAGATAAACTTTCATTCCGTCTTTATTAGCTTTTATATTTAATATAGCCATTTCAGTTAGGGTCTAAAGACATGCCTCTTTAACATTCGTCATAATAACCCTTTGACTTAATCTGATGACATCTGCTTTAACCAATAAAATTCCTTCACTCTCTCACAAAATACCAGTGCTGAAGAGGACATAAATTTGATTGGTTATAGCACGGTAAGGTCAAAAAGTTATTTTGGACGAACGTTAAAGAAGCCAGTCTTTAGGCCCTAACTGAAGAGGCTATATTAATAAAAAAAAAAAAGCTTATGAAAAACAGAACTAACGTTTGGTCTCAATATAATTAGACTAGACTGCAGTCATTTTGACACCATACTGAAACATCTAAAAACTGATCTTTCTTAATATGGAACCCTCTCATAATATATGACATGTGACAAATTCACTCACTCAATATAACTTCACATAAAAAAATCACAGTCTAGTTTGATTTTGGGCCATGTGGGTTATTGCTTGTAAATCATCCTTAGAGACTAGCACATGCTTCCGTTGTGTAAAATTTCAAATGTAGATTTTAACACCTGTACAGGTGCCTGTCATGTTATGTTATATAAAACAATAAGGTAAGTGGAAGCAGATAGACTGATTCTTGATTTAGAAACAAATGAAAAAGAATGTAAATAGGTAGTAAACATGTGATTGTAATATGGAAAGGCTCTTCACATCTGTATTATCTCCAGTTTAAAAAGTTTAAAATCACATATAATATAAACAGAGTATAAACACCAACATGACAGAATACAAACAATATTGACCTGTGTTATATACTAAACTGGTATAAGATCTACATATTCTACCTGTAGGTAGAAAATAATGAAGATGTCCACTATTTTTTATCATAATCCATTAAACACTTAAAAACAATAATTCAACAAACCCCGAACTGGACAAATATGGTCTTAATTTATCACATATTTTCTATCTCTCCACTCAATATAGAATTAATAAAAGTTGCACGTGCATGAGTGCTTTGAAGTCAATAACCATCAAAGGAATACCGGTCTGATTCTCTAAAAGAGCTGTTTTGCATTTCCAAAACGGACAAACCTCAAAATATTTTCACGAGAATAATATGAGAACATTTTTCGGATCGCCAAAGAGGCTTTGTTTTAGAATGAAGTACATATGTGTATAAGTGTGTGATATATACAGAGTAAGCGCCGACATATTGTGAGGTCTATACAACAATAATCTGACATTCTATAAGACATATGTGATATCAAACCTTTTGTTTCGTGGAATTTCTACAAATGATAATGGATGCTAATATTCTTTATTCTCCACGTTGGAATTGTTATCAGTTAAAATAGTGAAAAATATTAAGCATAATTTCCATTCCTATATTATGTTCTCTTAAATATTGTTGTAAATGACAATGAATGTTTCTGCAATATGAGGCCAGACGTATTAGACAAACAAACTTGACCAAAGTATTAATTGCAGACTGAAGCAATTGGATTCAGTCAAAAATTTTAAATATAACGGATTTCGAACAACACCTTCTTAGAAGGTACTCTGTAAAGTAACGCTAACAATAATTTCAGAGCCTAAACTTGTGGTCAGCAACATTTAAAATGTTGGAAAAATGTCTACATGAAGTCAAGATATTATGATTGACAACTGGTAGTGGTTATTGAAGATGATATTGGAATATCTTATCGTTTCTGGTAGGCATCACGGAAGTGTCAAATTCTCATGATTGGCAAGTGTAGCTCTTCAGTTTGAGGAGGTGGATAAGAGAATCTCAATTCTGAAAGCGAAGAAATTTTGACAACAGAAGATTAGTCAAATTTTATATTTGCTACAGGCGATTGTTACTAGTATCCATTCTATTTGTTACAATTTTGTTGGCATAAAGTGTCATGGTAAAAGTAGTTTGACACTTTGTCCAAGAGCTTTATCACCGTGCCAATAATTTCAAGTTTAGGCTACTGCAAAGCTTCATGCATGAAAATTTGTCATGGACCCTGCCAAAACCATCATACTTAATTTGTCACAGAACTTCCAATTTCGACATTGTCTAAGATTACGTCAAATACAAATATAGTAGAGGAGAGTTGATGTAAATTTAAATGACCATTCCTTGACAAATTTACAACCGACCAAATTCTTGTTTATAATACATAGTAATAAACACATCAACTCTACAACTTCCACTTTGACAACAGTGTTAAGTTCAACGACCGTTTCCAAATGTTCAAAATTTCAATAAAACATCAAAAAGCCGTCACTCTGTGATAACTACAGTAAAATAGACAAAGTTTTTCTTATCCATATTTATTTTATAAACAAGATGGTTCAATCTTGTATCACGTTTTCAATGACGTAGAACGTCAACTAATATTACGTCATCAATTATTCAAATTAACTCTTTGAAGATGTTTCTACTGAAATGAAGCTTGAAAAATAAACATACATAGTCAATTTAATAAACATGTTATTTTTACTTAATTTCTTAAATACATAACCTTTCCGCCGCTTGATCTTTTTTTTTTTGAGGCTTCTGTAAGGCCCTTTTTGTGATCGTTGGCTTATCTTTACTGGATTTAGAATTAATTAATGTTCAGGGATGATTCTTTTCTCATATCTTTAGAACCATGAAGATGATATTTTACACAATACTCAAATTAACCAAGATAAAACTGAAACTAGGGTTCAATGGCTTCTGTTGAAGTTCTTCTTCGAAAAACCATGTTACGCATCTTGGATTTGCATGAAACATGTCTATGCGCCTGAAATCATGCCAGGTAGCGTATTAATGTTTTTCAAATAACTTGCATAGACTTTGGCAGGAGACAAGATTGCAACCTGCACTCTTATTGCATTAAGCAAACATGATGGGCTACAAAATTTAGTCAAATAATTGACAAAACTTTTCTTTTCAACAGTATTAAATTTTTCAGAATCATGTGAACATCGATAGTATACCATAATTGAAAAGAAACTGTAAGAAAGTCAGTGGTAAATTGATATATTAAAGTCTTTAACTAGACATGGTGCCTTGAATTTACTGGACTTAATGGCGTCATAAATTGACGTGAGCAGTTCGACCAGAACTAAACTAACATACGATGGTTTTCTGATACACATGAGAATGGGAAAACCTCTATCTATTTACCCACAATATATGAACCATGACATACAGCAGAGGTTATGACCATTGGCATGCACCATATATATACTGATGTTATTATTCTTTCTGTTTGATAATCTAGAGAAATAAATTTCGACTTATTGCCATATTAATACAAGATAATAATATTGTTTATAATGATATCTAAATATAAGTTTATTGACAGATATTTATATCTTAATTTCAATAATTTACACTTGACCATTTATCATTGATAATGATATTTACCTCTTGTTGTCTGCATCAGGAATAATCTTAATGTGATGCACCACATTAAATGTGTCCGAATTATCTCGAATACTTTCCCACCAGAGAGCAATATGGAAGAAATAAATAAACTCGGTTCAATTGAGACTAAAATAATTACATTTATGATTTATATGGACATTATAAGGGGTATAGACGAGTGCTCTGGATTTTGAAGTAAGTGGCTGATAATTATCAGGAATCGTGATCGTCTGGTTGGCACCAACAACTGTTATGGTCGAGTGAAGTCTGTCACGGTAAAGATGAAGTATCGACAAAATGTAGTTAAAATAAACGTTTCTTAGTTTTGAAAAATAAAGTTTTTATTGTGATAAGAATAAGATACTAATTATTTTCCTTTTAAAAAAGATGTTATAACCTCATTTTCACAATCTATACGTATAAATCACAATCGACAACGTGGAAATTGTCTTAATTTTAAAGGAATACTAGGTCTTTGAAAAATTTTAAACTTGGCCAATAAGAGCATATATTCATCAATAGATATACTCGGCGTCATAAATAACATAACGGGATCCTTATGTAATCCGATACATCCAGAAAACTTGGAAATTATCCATAAATATGCAAATAACTATTGAAAAACGCTCAATATTACGAATTTTCCAGATTTTGCAGGGATTCTGTTGGAACTTTATGACACCAGGTAAGTTCACTGATGAATATATACTCATATTGACCATTCTTGAGAACTTACATTTTATGTTCATTCTATGACTTAAAGACTTTCAAGATTGATCATTTATTTTACAGAATGAAGATCGTAGCGCGTTAGAAACGATATGTGATTTCGAAAATAAGGAACATACTTTACTATATCCAGTTTTTTTTTTAATAATTATATAGTGCAAACTATGTAGACCTATACATACAGCAACGCTTTGCATTAGTTTAATTTGAAAAAAAAGTAAATTTTTTGGAAGAATTTTCCATGAATTTCTTCTGAATTGACTGAATAATCTGGACGATTTCACGTTTTGATATATATTTCTAGTGCAATAATTTTTATTGCACTGTGCTCTAGTTTAAACAATATATCTATTTATTAAGCTAGAAGGAAAAAAGAAATTTATGAGTGTTAAAAGATTTATAGCTTATTTTATCACCTTTCTTATCTGAGTGTAAAGAATGGTAAATTTGTCATTGTTGGCATCACTGTCATTTATTCATCATTCAAGATGCTTATCGTCAGTTTGCTGAAATTTTTAAAAAACTAATTACGTGAAGCAATAAACCATGTAAAATATTGTCATATAGCAAGGCAAAACCGACAGAAAATTTGACAATTTATAGTACATTCCACAAATTATGACTACCATTTCCATTGATGCGTGTTAGAAAACTAGAACTGTGGCGTCCATGGTAGTATATATAAACAATGAGAAATAGAACTCCCAGTAATTGTAATTTGTAGAGTGTGAAAGAGATCTTCTGATATATAATATCATACACTGTATATAATATATTAGATTTGATAGATGACAACAATAAAAATATCACAAGTCATATACAATGTTTCTTCGCTGCTGATAAATCGTGATTGTGTTTCTCGCAGCCCATTGTGGTAAATGTATCATTATGCACGTAGGTAATTTTTCAACAAAAGCTTCTCTCTTTAACCATTAAATAGCATGAATAAAAACGATTGAACTAAAATATTTTTTAGTCATGTGGACTCTCCGAAAGGGTTGACAAAAAAAGGCATCAGTAGTTTTGTTACATAAAAGCGATGGCACAATGATCTCGTACTTAAGTCCTTATATTAAAAAAAACTTTAAGTGCATACTTTCAGAAAGTATCTCTTTGACTATTACTATGGAAAGCTTCTGGAAAACAAAGTTTTTGTAATAAGAGTTTTGTCCAAGATGATCTTAATATAAAAAATTATGACATATCGTACATTTTCTGACGCAAGTATCTCATTTATATCTAATATATTTATATTTAAAAAAAATTATAAAGGCCTACCAGAAAATACATTCAAACAAAAATCGACAAGTTCATGCCGAAAAGGGGCTAAGACCTCCTAAGCAATTAAATCAGAAATAACGGATAGGTAACACCATTTTGACAAGGCAGTTGAAAGTCATCTGAGGCACAATCGCTTTTATATTCACATATTATCTGATTTTAACAGAACACTATTTTATTGCAGAAATAACAAAGATAAAAAACTGAACAAAATAAAATAAAATTGTTAAATTGAGTCTTAATAAACGAGTAGTGATCTTATCTTATAACGATTGGAAACTAAAACATATATTTATTATCTACCTGATATATTTATTATACTTCAAATTTCACATCTGATACATTCTTGTTTGGAAATAAAAACACAAATTGGTGAAAATAGCAATAAGTTATAAACGCAACACTATTATCAGATTATTAAAAACTGTAAAATGATCGAAACGAGCGTCATATTTGAATAAAACTGCTTTTATCTGGGCTACTATTGGTAGTGACAGACTTTCACGATTTGTTACTTTCAATTTGTGGGGAACAATGCTGAATTTGCAATGATACCGGATTTTGCTACTACACTGACTGGAATTTATTTGAAATCTTCTTCATATATCTGAGTTGTATTCTATGATATTTTGTAAGTATATGAATTTTGGTTGATGCAGAAGAATGGAGAGGCGACGTTCATCCTAACGTAATACCCCATTCCACTAGGCGGCGATATGTAAGAGATCGTCATATAGAGCGCCACGATCGCTAGAAGCGCTACCTCATCTCAAGTGGATCCCTACTGGTCTACTCCCGTGCACAAAGATCTGTGGCGCTCTGTGCAGAGCATCACAATATCGCCAATCTAATCGCCTAGATCGCCATAGATCGGTGCCTAGTGGAATGGGATATAGTGGTATATTTAAAGCGATGACTGCAAATGCATACCTCAATACGTAGTGAGTGCGGTTATTGATAATTTTTTCATGCCGTTACACCAAACAGAAATTTGCAGCTAATATCATAAATTACTAAATGTAACTATAATATCTTTCAAAATGCTCTTCATCTTCACACGCCTTCTATTTAATAACAGCAGAGTTGCAGAATTTGCTACTCGGTACAAAGTGGAAAATCCAACTACTCGTCTTTGGCAGGAGCTTTTTTAATAAATTGTATATAAACGCATATCCTGTAGCTGTGTTCTTATCAGTATAGAAACAGTGCTTTAATAGAACTAAAGAAGAAACGTGAGCTATTTGGAGTAATTTTAGAGAATTTGGACACTGTTTAGGCAAGATTTTAGAATATTTATTCGCTCACTAACTATTGCTCGTGATTAAAAGAAGTAATGAATTGTACATCCGTGGTAAATAACCAACTTATTTCTATTGTCATCATTTGTAACATACTGGTCATTCTGGTATTTTAACGGCCAGTTTGTTGTCAAGATGTCTTTCTACTCTGACAACAGGACCGACTTTTATTCACATGATAAAGATGGTTTACCTAGCATAACTGTGCTTTCAGTTCTATTAATATTATGCATTGGATCCATCAAATTATACTTATAATTAAATTATGTTTAAGTTTTAAGATATATGGATAATTTAGGACACCTAACTTCCTTAATTCTTTCCTTTCCAGGTTCCTTGGGTCCCTTTTCCCAATTGACTTGAAATTGCGGTGTGGATAGAGCTTTTTCCTTTTGATTGTGATACAAATCATTGCTAAAAATTCCAAAATAATGATCAAAAATGTGTGAAATAAAAAATCGAAATACGTAATATGTTTCAGGACTTAATTTTTCTTTTACTGTTACTGAAACTATAACAGATTCATAACTGCTTAAAACAGATTTTTTACGGTCAGTCAATTCTGAAGTAGGATAACGAAATATTGACAGCTATTCCATAAACATTCAGAATGTTTTGAGGTTCTGTCTGGTAATGTTATGAAGCTAGAAAACTCATTTCATTTCTTAATTTACTATCAATATTTTGACAAGAAAAAACCTCCACGCGCTGAATTGGGTGTGTGAAATTCTATGGATGCCAAGTAAAATTGTAAGATAATAAGAGAATATGGAAAAGTAAGTTTGGAAGTGACATATTATGGTCTAATAAGTTATTATTTACTACCTACTTTATAACTTCATTATACCAGTTATTTATAAGATAAATGAAGACGTTTCTGCCCAAGAGAACAGCATCATCATAATTATAGGATTTAACAACCATATATTTAATACTTAAATTATGCAACCAGTACACAGACTCCTACTACCAAAATTTCAATATTGTTCTTCATTCGGTTTAAACAATATTTTTATTTCTATATTAAATGAAATTTTTTACAGAAAATAAGTAAGGTTTCTGAAACAAGCCGAAGCTTATGCTAATCCGCTAATTCCTTCAACCTGATAAAACTTTTGTTCAATGTTAAATCAGGTTATTGGCAGTGACGTAAATGAATTGGACGTTTAAGCAACAACTTTACTAGATTTGGTTTGGCCAAACTCCGTTGCTCCAAATTGAATATTGAGAGATCTCAGAACTGCAGGTGAAATGTTGAAATTGGCAGCAATGATATTGATCTGCCTGGCATCATAAGTAGTGTCTGTTTGATATGTTATCAAATTGATTAGTAAGATAGTAATAACATGTACTTATAGTACTTATTAACTGATTACAAACCTTATTACTTCAACGTTTTATATACAACGTTTAATCATTTATTCTAATGAACTGCCAATCATATTCGGACACTGTATTGCAGACAATCGGTATACATGTGTGTGAAGTGTTTGGAGTAGTGACTTGGTTGATTCCAGATTGATAATATAAATTCGACACCACAATATACTGTATATATTTAATGTCAATCCTAGTAGTGCCCAATAAGTAGTCATGATTGGGAATGCTGAGAATTACATCTTATGACTGTTTATTTATTTTGGCTCTGACGATGGTGGGCAATGAGATAATTTTTTGCAAAATGGTCAGTGACGTAGTCCAACATTTTTTCTAACTGTGGGAGCCTTTTAAAGATGCACAACCTATGACACACGCGACTTCGAACAACAAGAGACTGGGGAAATCCCGAAGGAACTATCTCGATTTCTGACTGTGCTTCGTATCTTCAAATTATGTAAGGTCACCGGAGAACCTATCCTACGAGTTCCATCGACTAGTATATTCTGACATAAGTATATACAAGGGATGGTTGTCAATAATTTGATGAAGTATACAAGTGGGTAAACTGTTAACACAGTAGGGTGTATATTATATCTACTCCCCTATATCCCCAGAGATAAGTTGTCAATTAAAACCATTAATTAACTTCTAATTAATGTGATGACAAGATAATGCAATCTACAATAGTTAGTTAAGGAGAATGAGGCGTGAACATTTGACCAACAACCATAACATGTCATCTAACGATATCCCACTGTCTCTTGTTAATTCTACTGTTAGAACTGCTGTCTAAATATTTCACATTGTGAATTATCAACCAGTTGATAAGGTAGCCTACTGGCTTGTCGGATTGTGTACTACAGTATCAAAATTGGTGAGATGTGATCGAAGTTTGGATTTCTGAAAAGTGTTAATGTCCAATTAAGGTTGTGTTCTGAATTCAAATTGTCAAGCCTGTTCAACTTCCGGTTGCATTTTAACTGCAATAAATTAAAAATGAACATAAGAATAGTTAATTGGGACCTCCAGTCAATTTTAGATCAACAACTCCTATTTCTTCAATATTGTTCTTACATGCTGGGAATGCACGTTTTATAACATAAACAAAAATTTTGTCACCCGATATTTTCAAGTTTCCTCACGAGACGTCTGCCTTTTCCCGCCAGTCAGATCATTAAGCAGTAATCGTTGAAAGACTTATTACCTGACACCCACAAAATATGAGTACATCAGACATATTGAAAAGACAATATGTAACGTAAGTCTTGTTTTTCTTGTAGAAAAAAAGGTATCTGGTAACATAAAGTCTTTAAGACGCCGTAACGTTACGTTTAAACTACGTGTGTTTCCTGCGTTGACTGATGATCAGAAAGCCAGTCCTATTAACGCATTATCAGTCAAATTTACAACTTTGATGATTTGAGAGAGATGAACGTTAAAGTAATCAGACATATTCGATTGTTTTAATAGAAAAAAATCATGGAATATCAATTTGAAATTTCATCGTAAAATGGCGTAAGATTTTGAGTTATGTTCGTTGAATTGTGCAACATGATTAAAGTTTAATACTTTTTATGTTAAGTTAATGTTACTGGCAGATTTACAACATTATCATCAATAATACGTATTATAAAACGCTTGCTTGAAATTTCTGGAATACCTTTGCAGCTTCATTAGATTCATATATTGTTGATGTGAATTATTCTGTATTTTAATTATAAAAATGCTTACAAAAGAAAAACAGTATTGTGTGGAACAATTAATTTTGGTTGTAGAGGGTGGTCAATTTTTCCACTTTAGTAGGTATATTGGCCTCGAGACTACAGCAGACATGTCGGTTTGTGAATTTACTACATTTTACACTACTTTGTTCATCTCATGGCGATTATCCAAACTTAGTGCAAAATCGTAGGTCGTTAAAATACCACTCATTTCATATCGTGTGAAATATTAAAGATTCGTCCGTACATATGCCATCTAGGGACATTCAATTACCATTATCGTTGGGTACAAATATCGATGTTTTCTTTAACAGTGGTTCACAATAACTAATATAAGCTCACTATTCAAAATTACTAATTCAAGCCCACTTTAAGTATTCCAGTTAATATAATTCAAATTGTGATTTCAAATAACTAATTTCAGCCCATTTTACTAGTGAGTATTTCAGTTGATATGATTCAAATAGTGTTTTAAAATAACTAATTTAAGCTCAATTTACTTGTCAGTATTTCACTCGATATTATTACTAATATAAGCTAAGTTTACTTGTCAGTATTTGAGTTGATATGATTCAAATATTGTTTCAAAACAACTAATTTAAGCTCAGTTTACTTGTCAGTATTTCACTCGATATGATTACTAATATAAGCTCAGTTTATTTGTCAGTATTTCACTCGATATGATTACTAATATAAGCTCAGTTTACTTGTCAGTATTTGAGTTGATATGATTCAAATAGTGTTTCAAAATTACTAATATAAGCTCAGTTTACTTGTCAGTATTTGAGTTGATATGATTCAAATAGTGTTTCAAAACAACTAATTTAAGCTCACTTTACTTGTGACTACTCCATTTAATATGATTCAAATTGTGATTTGAAATAACTT
Organism: Lottia gigantea; assembly: GCF_000327385.1. Classification (NCBI taxonomy): domain Eukaryota; kingdom Metazoa; phylum Mollusca; class Gastropoda; family Lottiidae; genus Lottia; species Lottia gigantea. Next base: position 4,839,449 of record NW_008710662.1, read on the forward strand.
ATTTCAGCTCATTTTACTAGTGAGTATTTCAGTTGATATGATTCAAATATTGTTTCAAAATTACTAATATAAGCTCAGTTTACTTGTCACTATTTGAGTTGATATGAATCAAATAGTGATTCAAAATAACTTAATTAAATTCACTTTACTTGTCAGTAAATACGTCAGTCGATATGAATCAAATTTTCATTCAAATTAACTAATTAAGCCCCTTTACTTGTCTTAAAGAATGGTACCTGAAAGCAATATTGATATCAATAGTATCTTCAATGCAAATTTTAATTGAACAAATGGAGTGAAGAAACTGAGATCAGAAGATCGCATGCCATTTATTTGTCAACTCCGGCCACAATAAGTCTGCTTTAAATTAAATCAAACCGTTACAAATCTGACCAATTACTTTGAAGTGTTGCGTGTGTTTTGTTTCAATCTACACCTTGATGGATATAGAAATGGTTTCAAATAAAAACAAATGTGAGACAGAGTAAGCTAAGGGGTGAAAGTGAGAGAAGCATGATAATAAGAAACTGATCAAAGAGCAGCAATGGCCAGTTATCAGGGGAAGGCTTGATGTGATTTATGACCAGTGGTCAAGGTTTATCAGTAGAAGCTGTTGTAAGTAATGACCACCACTTGGTCTGCTAATTATAATATAGTAAAGTAACTACTGTTTCTAACTGATTAGAAGATAGTTTTTAATGAAGATAAGTTGATAGATTCAGGTAAAACTATACCATGATTTATTTATACTGTCATACAAATCAACAGATTAACTGATAATTAAATATTTTACACCTTCAGATAATTAGATAGTTATTTGAGAATAAGGATTGACCACAGTAACTAACTGCTATAATAAAGTTTATTTTGAAATTATTTAAGTGAAATTATAAAAATGATAAATATTGGTTTCTTTTTGTCCATGGTGGCACGTTTCTTTCTGATCAATCAGATGTTATGGGTTAATTAACTAGACATCCCTTTTAATAGTTAATATGTTATTCATGTGTTTTGTTTTTTGTTCTGTCCAACTACAAGAATATTTCGAATAAAAACGAAACACGATAATCTGAATTAAAACCTCAAGTCACAAAAGGGAATCATACCAATATCAGCTACAATTTGACGGTAATGAAAATCTAAAGTAGTAAGTTAACCAACTATTCGGTTAAAAAATAATAATAATGCCATTTTGTTTTGTGAGAATAATTGCACCAAGTCGGCATGTTTACGAAATCGATGAAATTAATAAATATATTTTTTCAATTGAGACTAAAAGAAAACAAGAAATTGATAATGATGAAGAAATAGATAAGATGTACAGTGCGTCAATTAATTTTAATAAAATGGCTGAATAAACACAAACACAATGGTAAATACATTATAATATAATATAATGAACATTGATATATTCATGTTTATTTTATTAATTTGACAAGTATTTATATTGAGCATTATCTTGAAAAATCTAATAATGTTCATCTGACCCTTTGACATGAGGTGGTCATGGATCGTTTATTGAAGTCAGACAATGGTTCCGCTACATCAACTTTGATGAATTGTTCAAAGCCGGGAAGAAAGACGTTCTGAATCTGCAGGAATGCCGTGCCGGGTCAAACAAAGAACAAAATGTATTAGAATATTAATATATCTCAGTACAATCAAATTTGAGAATTTCCCATATCACAGCATAGAAATGATATGACTATAGTAGGGGTATTTCGTGTATATATTGAAACGTTCACGTGGGTATTTTGCAAAACATTTAACTTTACCACACTATAGGAACAATATCACCCAAAACAATACTGTCATGTCCGGTAAAATAATGACTTGGTTAAACCATTCCCCTTAATGAAGCCATTGAATCCAAAAGCCTACAATTTGTATAAAATGAATTACAGAAGTATTAAAATGGAGCCCGAAACATGTAGAAACGATGTTGCAGTATTTTAATAGTGAAAATATCTTATTATTGTAGAATTAATTCATTGATATGCCCAAAACGATTAAAACCTGTTCCAACAAACTGTAATAAAAGTCGAATATCACAAATGGTACCCCGGAGGCGTCATGGATCATATTAGTCTTCTCAAATCCAAGCTGATCTAGAGTTGTAAGAAAATGATCAACAGCGATCTTGATCTCATATAACATTACGATCTTTTTCCCATACAGTTGTGACATACCATTTTGAAATATGTTGAGAACGACAGACTGACCGTCTTTAAATACACATATCTTTACAGTCTTTGTATATGGATAAAACTACGTGGGAACTATCGCGATCCAAACATGGTAGGGACTCTCGTTAATTCCTTTCTCTATTTGAAAACGGCTTAACGCTAGTTTCCTATACAGTTTTATAACATCACAATCTTTTCTATCCTTGAACATTGCTTTCTCGAGAAAAAAGTCGTTGACAAATAAACGTTGTGAGCTAAGGAAAGCTATGTTCTCAATACCTTTAGAGAAGTTTATGAGGTTATTGGATACAATGTTACGACATTATTTGTAACTATATTATCCATCATTCAGTCTCATTATATTCCAACAACAGGAGATTTTTTTGAAAGTTTAATATTTAAATGTATGTAAATATCGATCTTGTGAGTCTTAACATCTTGACGTTAACGAATGGAAATGGAATAGAGTTCTACATTATACTTTTCTGCCCCTGATTTGAATAATGAGGCCGACAAAGTTTGTAATCACGAAAATTTTGCCAACAGAGATGCATAAGCTTACTATTATACCGCAGAAGAATCTGTGTTATCCGCAGACAACCCTACGAGGGGGAAATTTTGACTTATCAAATGTCTACATAATGTTATTAAATGTGCTCTGGCACTGTTGATGTTACCACGTAATTTCTTCTGCTGTTAAGGCTCTTAAGTTGCTATCTTACTGTCATGATAAGAGACAAGAATGATGTTAATCTTGTGGCACCATGTCTTAGATTTACCCACAAGTCTTTTTAAATAATATTTGTTTTCGGGCTTTTAGCTTTTAATCTCTTGTTTCTTTCTAACTCGCGTTTCAAATATCTTTTAACACCCAAATTTAAAAGGCGAAAATCTCGACTTAAAATCTTGTTCAAAGGAAGAAATAAAGTGGTTCGAGTTGACCATGTCAATAAGTTCTTCCTCTCACAACAGATTATCAAACTGACCGACAAGATAACTTATTGAACCACCCAGTTACAATACAAACTTTCTCTTGACCCTACCGATCAGATGGTCAGTTCACTATACACTTGAGTATATTTGAAACCTCGAACCACATAATGGAAACACGGATTTTGGTAAGGTTCCATGCGGGGCGCCTCAATACGTCTTATTGTTATATTTCATGATATTTCTTTTAAAACAATGAAAATTTCTTAATCATTTAAAAGAAAAATACATGGGACGACACGAAGAATACACAACCGTTAACCTGATTAAATTTAAAAGCATATATTTTGAAAGAAATCTAAACAAAAATTCAATAGTATTGTTTATCGGGAAGCGTACACCATGCACGTAAAAGATTGGTACAGGGCGTCATGTCTTCCCTTTGATCCTCAGAAAACAATAGCGACATTGTGACCGGACACAGAAGCAAACGTTTTATTTTCAGAAAAATATTTTCGAAAACTATTCGATACGTGTAAATAGAGATAATAAAAAGACAAAATTATAGATTCGTGTGGTTTCCAATGATTTAGAGAACACCTTTGAAACTTTCCCGAAGAGTAGTTTACTTTAGCCAGAAAGTACACCTACGCATTTTAGTACCGCGGACTTGACTTAATATGCACTAGGCATTCACTCTGTCTTGGCTTTGCACTTTTCAGTCATTCCCACTTTTAATTATCCAGAATAACCATTGGACATAATTTATTTCTACCTTGTTAATTTTCTTAGTTTTGGACTTTTGGATAAGTATTGTATTTTTCGTGTACATTGTATGAGCAGCTTAACCATGCATGTATTGTTATTCAATATCAAGTGGTGAATATTTTATAAGGAGAAGGGCATGGTGAAGGCCACAATTCTGACGATAATGTAGTATTGTCTTACCATACTATTTTATTAAGTGAAAAGGGCTAAATGAAAAAAAAAAACAGTAAGGATATGTGACAATATAGACAACGCTTAAAATCTCTATATTTCCTATTGGATATTTTCATTGATTTAAAAGCGTAAGAAAAGTTGAATGTTTACTTCGGTGCACAGACTTAAAAGAGAGCGTCAGCTGTTAGAAGACATTCTGGTCAATATTGAATGATGACTTAACCCTTTCAAGTAAATATTGCATTGTGGATATCAAAGGGCTTAATGTTGTGGAGGAACTTCACCAATATGAGCTGAACTGCTATGAGAAACACGATCTATAAATATGTGAACTGTAACGTCTGAAGCATAACCTTACTTTAATAACAACTTCTGGTCAGTCTGAAAAAAAAAAGAACTGTTACATTTATTTTGAAAAAGAAAGAAATAAAGAAACGACTGGCCTCTATTGTACAAGGATAACAAATTAGGTTCCCAATTAAGGATCTTTTCTACCAGCTGGTCCTTAGCCAAACCTCTCGGCATCGATCTTTCCAGGATTATCCGTACAATTGCAGCTCGGTCGACTCAAACTTTTAGTAAAGATGGCTTTATCAATGAATAAATTACGTCATGTAAAGAACAAACTCTCTAACCAACTTTGATATAAAACCTTACAATATCTCATGATTTCAGAGATGATGTAGCGAATTTTTCTCATAGAATACAGAGCATCATCATGGTTTTATTTCCAATCCCGAAACTTGTAATTGTAAATACACTTTTACCAAGAGGCAGAATCCATATTTTAACAGGATTATCGCCACTTATTGATCAGTGGGCATGGGGTTCACGGCAATACTTAAATATAGGTGCTACAATAGCAATACTATTATGCAAAGATATGTTTATGTTGAGGGCGGTTGTGTAGCAAGAAATGGCGAAAGCAAATAATGATTAGCTAGTCTTATTATTAGTTGCAGAAATTTAAAGACTTCATTTTTGTCAATACCAAGCTGTGCCAATTCCAGCTTCAGTCTTTTTACATGTGTTTGTGAAAACAAGTGGATATATTCCCCCCTACCTACTTGATTAAATGGCAATGATCTATGTACCTATCGGTATTTTCTTGACTATAATATATATTAAGGGGGGCAATTTCTTATTAAAATCATTCCAAAACGGTTTGCTATTAATATAAATAAGACATAAATATAATATTAGAAGTACTTCAAGGCATTTCAGGGGAGATAATTTCTTTGAAAAATTATTAACATACGTGCCCATATTTGAAAGACAAAATGAAATGAGGCTTCTTTCTTTCGTACAAATAAAAAAAACGAAGGCTTGTCAAAGAAGCAAAGACTTGGGTTTTTGTAATTTAGTTGGTTGTATATTAAAGTCATCGCGGAAAATACAGGTAATCCAAGAGCGACAATTTCACCATACAGATTTCTAGGAGCATTTCTTTACGTCTTAAAGATTAAGTCAGTGGATTTGATAATAATCATTGACTATATATGGGTTTAAGAATTGTCATTTACAAATTGTAATTCTCTGATCCATACCAACTGATCAATTCTCTAAGTTTACTGTTCTTGAAATTGTACTGCAATTTAATTAGGAATGTTGCGCAATTGCCCAATTTATATATGGATATAAAAATTAGTTCGGTTTACTGATAAATATTTTTAATAAGATTGCCTTCAAATTAATATTGAAATACTCGAATAAGGTTTTAAAATTCTTAAATTGTCATTGTTTTGATAATGAAGACAAAATATGCAGTAACCTAAGTGAGAATTAAAACTCCATTTTGTGGAATTGAATCTTATTCCGTGCCAGCCGCTCCATCTTTTTGCTATGTTAATGAACCAAATCTGAAACACCTTGAGGATCTACATGTACTATACTGGAATTGATTATCAGACTCTAAGGTCATGGTGATAGCCATTGCGGATCCCAAGAAGACTTTTAAAGTGCAGATAAGAAAAATTCAACCGGATAGAAATGTTCTGTCTTGTTTTGTGTAAATATGTATAAAAGTTTAAAGGGGAGTAATAAAATTTTGATTGACAGCAGTTTGTCAGTGGCAAAGGTTGAATTCTTTATAGAAGTACCGCCCTGGCATAAACATATATTCAATAGTCAAAATTCCTTACCAAAGCCTAATAAACCATGAACAAAATAGAAAAGCTTACGGCATTAAGATACTTATTATGAGCTGTGTTGAATTATGTACCAAACGTACGGAGCAAGTTTACCATACCCAAGAACGCAGAGCATTCAGGTAAATCCTACTATTCACGAAAATGACTTCCATTTAAAATACATATTTTGACTCCACAATTTCTTTGATGTTTCTCGGACATATTTCAACTGTCAACTAAAGACAAAAGCTGGCATACCACCGGCTAGTAACTAGTAAAATAATTCACAGTCCAACCGAGGCTTTCAATCGTAAAAATATTACAGCAAGTCTGAAAAATGATTTGAAAGTAAAGTGATCACTTGTGTGTTGGTTTTGTACCTGTCATTCTAGTATTAATTTATCAACTACTTGGCTACATTTTTCTTATTCCACAGGCATTTGATGTGCCGAGAATGCACGAAACGTTGGATGTGGGCAGTAGTTTTAGTGGAACTATTAATACTACAGTGAAAGATGAAGAAGGAGATAGAGATACTGTACCTAAGGAAACACATTATATGAATGCTAATTGTATTTTATTGACATATTTTACGGGTGATATCTCTACTGTGGTTGATGATCATTTCTCTCGTGCACTAAGTCAAACTACCAGTTTCAATGTGGAAGGGTGTACGAATAAAAATATTTCATGTAAAGGTAAGATATTATTACTCATTTCAGGGCAGTTAAATATGGATAATTTGCTAATTTCCATCAAATCACCGAAAATTATTTAGAAATGGAATTTCCAATAAATCTATTTTATAGGCTACAACTGGTCTTGTTTTATATATTCGATCTATGAATGCATACAACGCAAAATTAAATGTAAAAAATTTATTAAATTTAAATATTCATTATGGGATGAATTTTATTGGATGATAAGTGAATAAAAGGTGTTGGCTAACCAGAACTAACGGATTTCGAAGCAAAATTTATCGATGTCAAAATCCCAATTAAATGAATATGTCAACCAGTTCCTAGATTATTATGCACATAGCCTGGAATTCAAAATTAGAAATTCTCATTCATTACCTTGAAATGAAGAAATATAATGTTATACTACAAATAAGGAGGCAGGAACTTAAAATAGAATTTTGATGATGAGATGAAAGGCATGGTTCGAGCATTATGTGTAATGAATATGTGACTTGCATAAATTTTCCAATGTAGTCATATTATTTTGTATTATTATTAAGTTAAGTATTCGATGTGTCTTCACCATGAAGGTATCTCTAAATCGATTGCATTCAATATTACAATTACAATTCTAACACTTTGGCATTCATTGTAAATCGTATTTAACTCTCTAACAACGATGTTCCCGCCCATCAGTTAATGTCCTCATTGAAATGTTTAATTGTATTGTATTGTGTTATGTGGTATCCAATGTAAACAATCCACGCACGTGTATAATCAAACATACCCTTCTACCATGTTATTATGTTGAAATATGATACTAAGGAGTAGAGGAGCATCTTCTAGTAGGAAAAAGGACGCGGTGGTCTAGATTTTCACCTCGTCCTTCTGAAAGACCGAACGCCACTCTACCTCATAATTGCGCCACTGTACAAGCATATTATCTTATGCTGCATTTTTATGAAAAAATCTGATTGTATTAATAATTGTCAAAATATTTAAAATTTAAAATTATTAAATCGTCGCAATCAGATGACGTTTAGATAAAAATCAGGTATATCAGATGTATATCTGATGTATATCAGATGTAGCCTATTTCAGGATGTTCAAAGGAAGATTTAAATTTCTCAAAGATTGTAAAAGATCATCTTACATGAAAGCTGAATAGAATCTAAATTATATATTTATGATTTACATGCCAATTTACAATCGTATTTTTGTCTGAGTACTATTTTATTTAAAGTGTTTATGTAATTTAGCTCCCTAGACTCTACATGGAATCTTACTGACAAAGGCAGGAATTTATAAATTCTGTTTTTATATCATAGTTTAGTCTCAACACAAAGGACTAGAAAAGTCAGTATTAATTGCATACATGTGCATACTTTGTATAAATATAGTTATACGTGTGAAATATAAAACTGGTTTATTCATGAATTGAATAATTGCATAATATATACATAGCACAGTACTATACATAATTAAAATATAAAATACATGAATCAAGTTTTAAATCGAATTATTTAATGCGTGCATATTCCTGGCTATATATACATAAAATAAAATAAAAAGTTCCAAATAATACAATGCAATAATTATTCAATAATCGGCTTTTGTATAATCCTAAAAAGGGTTTGCATTTTTAATATGTAAAAACGATATTGTATAATTATTAAAAGTACATAATTTGGACTTGGTATAAATGGTAAGCCTTGTGTTAAAGACTACAGTATTTAGACATTGTCAATGGTTTAATTAGGAGAAAGGTGACAGCAGCGCGTGCCTCAATCTTTATTGTAGAGAATAAAACGTTGAAGATGTTGAATCCTATTTGATCTACAGTTCAACACATTCTGTCAACAAATATTCTCTTTAAAACATTTAATTTCTATTCATCATATAAACTACTGTTTAACCTTACCAATTACCTTTTAAACCATTACTATTCACGACGACCACACGCCACTTTTTTTATATGATGCTAGGAAAGCGAGGACAATTCACTTGATAAATTGAACTCGCCTTGAGTATTCATTATAATTTCTATATAGCTGAAATTTTGAAGTTAAAAATTTTTGAAACAGTTCTGCGGACACGTACTTATCTTGAGAAGACAGATATAAAGTTATAAATTAATAAATATAACTGATGAAGGAATC
>NW_008710663.1:0-1668 GCF_000327385.1 Lottia gigantea
CATGTCCAAAACGACAGCCCAACTGGCTACGAGGTGGACACTAAAGATGATGATAAGAACACCGATACAGACGTTACCAAGTCTCCAAAAAGACAGTCAAACTAGCCACGAGGTGGGCACTAAAGATGATGATAAGAACACTGATACAGACGTTACCAATCTCCAAAAAGACAGTCAAACTAGCCACGAGGTGGACACTAAAGATGATGATAAGAACACCGATACAGACGTTACCAATCTCCAAAAAGACTGTCAAACTGGTTCTGGAGTTGACACTAAAGGTGATAAGAACACCGATACAGACACTACCAATCTCCAAAAAGACAGTCAAACTGGTTCTGGAGTTGACACTAAAGGTGATAAGAACACTGATACAGACGCTATCAATCTCCAAAAAGACAGTCAAACTGGCTCTGGAGTGGACACTAAAGATGATGATAAGAACACCGATACAGACGTTATCAATCTCCAAAAAGACAGTCAAACTGGCTCTGAGGTGGACAATAAAGCTGATAAGAAAACTGGTACATACACTACAAAGGTCAAAAAAGACAGTCAAACTGGCTCTTGGCTGGACCTTAAAGCTGAGAAAAAGGCCCAATGCGCACCAGAGATGAACGAAGATGACGATTCTGGGATGAATGACACATCACAGAAAAATGTCAGTTCAGAGAAAAATGTCAAGGTTACATTAGAGAATAATGACGATCGCATATCACAGAAAAATGCAAAGGTCACATCACAGAAGAATGACGATAGCACATCACAGACAAATGACGATGACACATCAGAGAATTATGAAAATGACGCATCACAGAAAAATGTCAAGATTACATCAAAGAATAATGACAATGGCACATCAAGGAAGAATGACCATAGCACATCACAGAAGAATGACGATAGCACATCACAGAAGACTGACGATAGCACATCACAGAAGAATGACGATAGCACATCACAGAAAAATGACGATAGCACATCACAGAAGAATGACGATAGCACATCACAGAAGAATGACGATAGCACATCACAGAAGACTGACAATAGCACATCACAGAAGACTGACGATAGGAAAATGAATAAAGAGGCACACTTGATACCGGTGACTTCTTCATCAGGAGACAATGCTACAAAATCCGAGAATGAAAACGACCAAGGCATGTCACGTGATAGTAATAGTGTTGAGCATCAACCAAATCACCAATCTGTCCAAGACACCGTCGCACCTAGTAATTCAAATGATATACATTCAGATGATGAATTCGGTAAAGAATCTCTACTCAAAAGAAATAAGATGTCCGGAAAGGGCTCTGGTGAAAACAAAACTGGCAAGTGTCATGAGCACAATCAAGGTGAACAGATAACATCAGAGCAATCCAAGACTCTCTGTGGAACTTTAAAAGTCATTTCAGCACCTAAAAAGCTACCAGAACGAGATGGACAAAAATTTGCTTCTAGAAATCTGAAAGGAAAAACACCAAGAAAACCAGAAAATGACACTACTACATCAAAGACAGAATATCAACCCACTGTATTCTCTGGGATTGAAAGTGTACCATTGCCAGACACTGCGAAAAGTGACCTTAACGCACCAGAGGAGATTATAGATGACAAGCAAAACATGAATGAAGACGCAGCAGAGAAGAATGACGATGGTGCATTAATGAA